>NC_051214.1:41881458-42016458 GCF_015220715.1 Pygocentrus nattereri
TATATTTATATATATATATATATATATATATATATACATATATATATAAAATTATTAATTGATATTCTGTACTTTTTTATTCAAATATTAACATTATATTATATATATATATTATATATATATTAAATATTAATTTTCTCAGCAAATACACATACTACACAAATAAATAGATTTTGAAATGTGTCTTGGGTGCCAAGACTTTCGCACAGTACTATATAGTATATAATAGTCTGTGTAGTGATACTACCTCAGCCTTGCAAGTGTTTGATGACCCCATGTATGCGCAACAACACTGGTAACATTTGAGGGCCTGAAATAAATCTAGGGGAAACACTGAGTACAGACTTGGATCAGGAAAGATTTTGTTAGAATATATTCAGCCAAGCTTTCTGGTTTGATTACAGCTTTAGTCCAAATGGAAATTAGACAGCTAAGGTAAAGGAAGAACACTCCATGGAAAGAGACCGAGAAGTCTCAGCTGTTGTGAGTGTCATGGTGATGTCTGGATCTTGTGGGAAGAAAACAACTAGTTTGTATTTTAAACTTTCTCCTCCTCTACAGTAGCTCCATCCAGGTGATGGTGTTGCCTGGAAATCGAGACTAATTTGAATGAGACGAATAGGACAGACTTGCCTGCTGACATTACATCTCTGAAAATGAACCACTCTTCCTTAACATGGGACTTTCTGTCTTTGATGTGCCAAAGGATAGCTTGCTTATTAGCATACTTTGTCAGTAGGTGCCAGGACTCAGCTAGGACTCTCATTGCAAGTCTAAACATGCGTGGAGTAAAGAGCAGAGAAAGGAAGCGAGGGGGAATCAATTCCTGTCCTCCCTGTCAGAGAACTGCCAGCAGCCTAGCATGGCAACCAGGGCCTATGGGCCTGTCTGAGTCACTGCCTTGATGCTGTGCCTCGCAGATGCACAGTGGATGCCTGTCAAATTGGGACTGGAAAACCTACATGGAAGGGTTGAAACAGAGGGGTTTCCGGGAATTTGGAGTTCCTATCAATGTGGCGTTCAGTATTAAGTGTTGTCTGGCTTCTCCCACTCATTTTTCAATATTCAGACTTCGTTTAACCTCTGCTGCTCTTTATGGTAACAGAGTTAACAACTGAAATAAAATCTCTATGTCTCCTGAGTTTAAAGTTGGTAAACTTCACCGTTAAATGAAATAGGCATGATTCATATTTTTTAAAGTCAATTCGAACCAGCGATAACCAGAAATCAGCATATTCAAATTTACAAACTCAACAATAAAATGCACTGGAAAATCATCTTTTGATTTTGATAGTAAGCCATTTCTTGTTCCCCATGATTCGTATGTCTCAAGACAAAACACACCGTCCTCCTGCAGCTATTAAGTGACAAATTGACAGATAGGCTTTGTTCATATTTTGAAAAGAAAAAAGTAGGTCACTTACAAAGCAGGGTCTTCAAAGACAAAGCCAATTTACAGCTGAATCCCTGCAATCCTATCTTTAGCTGCATGGGCTGTGGACAACAGTACAAAGTGGGAGCATTTAGGTAGGGCAGGCCGTGTTTTTAGCTACGAGCTCCAACACTCCTGCAGCTTCAGAGAGAGCAGGCCACGATACAGGCTGTAGGACTTGGGATGTAGGCCAAATTAATTAAATATCAAACCCCATCCTTGAGCAGCGTAAACAAATTCAAAAGGACACACTGAGATTTGATCAGAAATAGAAAAACATGTTACATCTGCCTTTCAACTGCTGTATTTTAATATGGCCCACTCAGGGAAGACTGAAAAGATGGGGGCCCATTTGCCTCCTCAGCGTCCGCTGCTGTAGGAAACTCCTGAGAGGAACAGAGGCTTCTCAGCGCTTCTCATCTTACTCATTTCACTTTTTTTTGCATCGGTGCCTTAGAAACATTTCCCAGTTGTACAACACCAATCTAACTTTAGGCACATCAGAGTGTTACATTATACTACACATAAGAATTCTCCAGGGAGCGAAGATTACACAAGTAATTTCCCTTTCTTCCGGAGACTTGTACATTTAGCATACTTTATAGATGGAAAACATGGGAAAAAATGCAAAAATCATAAGAATATGATCTACTGGGAGACCAGCTCTACTTAGGAAGCTAAAGCAGTAATACCAAGGTACTGTGATGATCAAAAAGGACAATGGCAGCAGAAGCTTATTGGCTTAGCTTTACTGAATCTGTCCAAAACATAAAGGACAACAGTAGGCCTGGGTGCTAACTAAGAATAGCATGGTATTTTCTTACTGAGACATCAGGATTATTGATTAAGTGGTCTACTGCAGCTTAGACCTACTTTCTATCCTTGGCTTATATGAAAAAACCCATAACTAATACAATATTATTGATTAATTTAACATGTTTTGAATTCTACTTGACCTCTCATGTTAAAAACCGTTTCTGCGTGCACATGTTCTCCTGCTGGTGTAGGTTCATTGCTGTTTCTTCTCTTTAAATGATGCACACAAAAGTGACGTGCATGCTCCTCCTGGTGGAGAAACACAGGACTGCAACATATCCTCAAGTACATGACTGCTATACATATACACTTCGCTGATGTCAGAACAAAACCTTGTATCTCCATTTGGGTCATTTTTCAGTTTTTGACATAATTTGAAGATGCTTGTTGCTCTTTACAGTGTGCATACATTTCATAAAGAATGGACAAAAATAAATGGCCCAAAATTCCATTGATTACATTAACAGAAAAAGTATGTTTTTGCTTCTACTGTAAAGTTTCACTTTGAACATGTGAATTATGAGATATGATTGCTTTTCACCATTGAGACATTTAAGCTGTGTGGAACACTCAAGAGTTTTCTCAGATAATATTGCTTTCTGGGAAA
Source organism: Pygocentrus nattereri (assembly GCF_015220715.1). NCBI lineage: Eukaryota > Metazoa > Chordata > Actinopteri > Characiformes > Serrasalmidae > Pygocentrus > Pygocentrus nattereri. Next base: position 41,884,314 of record NC_051214.1, read on the forward strand.
TCCCCAGGAAAGAGAAAAAAATATATTATTCCATAGAAAATTATCCTCTTTAAAATCTACTGTTCTAACAGTAAAATGGAATAAAGCATCACATGTACATAAAGTATTATTTCACATTAAATTTAAGATTTTTTACTAAAAAGTTTCCATTTAAATGAGTCTCCTGTAGTTCTCGATCAGTTCTCCTTCCCAACACAGCGACTGCAGCCTTTGAAGCATCATCATCGGCCTGCCATCACCAACATGCGACTACCCAGGCATAGACAACAGCATCACAATCTCTCAAAGAAAGGTTTGAGAAAAGAAGAAGTGAACTGTCACCTAGCAACTTCCCACAGAGAGGCATCCTTTTCATTGAATCTACCATTCATATTCTAGCAGGGAGAGTACTCAAGGCTTCAATAGAGGCTTCATGCACCTTCTGAATGTTATGATCAATCAATACTAGATTAATTTTATTCCAAGGTTTCACTAAATCAATCTTGCATCTGTGGCTGCAAGGCTGTTGATTAAAAAAGGTTTTTACAAAATGAAACAATATTGAAACAGTGACAGTGACAGTAATTGAAGCAAGTGGATATGACACCCATACATTTAAGTGTACATAGTAAAACATACCAAAGAGATGCTGTGGCAGAAAAGTTACGGCCAGAGCTGCCACAGCAATCTTGTCATTTTCCCTTCTTTTTTTTTAATAATCTTTATAGAAAATATCTCCAAACCATGTGGGCGAAGACAGCTTGACAAACGATGCAGGAAACTATGAAACATATTTGCTCTGGTGCCTCTTCAGGCCCTGAACAATCTGCTATGGAAGAAGCATGAAGGCCAAGTCCCAGAATTGAGCCACAGGTGCGACTCCAGACCTTTCAGCCTGTTTGCTGTGTCTCTCAAGAAGCCCCTCAGGGTGTGCAAATGTCTGACAGGATCATTATGTAATCTTGGAAGGACTCAGAAAGAATCACTGATTCTGCACACACAGGGAACAAAGCCATCTAGCTGGGAGTAAAACAGGCTGAGTGAATTGGATACGTCACTGTTGCTATGCTGAAGTGCTTAATGATTCACTTTTGGTCCCAATTGTTTAAGAAAAGGAGTAAGAAGATATCCATTGCTAATATGTGCAATAAATGGGAAATAAAAGGTGCTTTAACTGCTTTTTATTTTTATTTACACTTCACACCTGTTATATTTAAATGACCTCTGCTCTGAATGGCTGCCTTGCATTGCGACTCCTTCAAAAAGCAGTCAGGGCTGACTTAACACCTTAGGAATATGAAGATATATGTAGACACATTGGGTTTTTGGCATCAGAATGAATAAATGGCATTTTTTGAAGACTTAACAATGGCCGAGACCAATACGGATCCCTACTTGTGTTTTTGGGGCACTTTTATACGCGTTGGTCATTTTCTCTGTCCAAATGGTAAAACAGAATTCCAGAGTGATTTTGAGGGAACTACAGTTTCCAACACTGCACAAACACCATAGATCACTACATCAGTTAAATGTATACCAATGTGCTCTGTGAGCCACAAAGAAATTGACGGAGGAATGTTACATATTTATATATTTAAAATACATTTCAAATACACTGCAGTCCATATCGAAATACATTCCAAACACTACGAAGTATTTCAGAATATATTGCCATATTAACCAAATATATTTAAAAACGCATTTATTTTAAACTGTATGGGGAACCATTACACCTAGAAATGTACCCCACACAAATGAATGTATGTACATATATTTATAAAATACATTTGAAAATGTATGAAAATAGCTAAAATAGCATTGGTGTAGTGTAGTGGTCAACATCTCTGCCTTCTACGCTGTAGCATGGGGTTGCCTGTGCAAGCACCCTACACTATACCAATAAGAGTCCTAGGGCGACACTCCTAACACTCCCAACACTAAAAGGATCAAATTGTAAGTCACTTTAAATAAGAGCATCTGCCAAATGTTGTAAATGTAAAATGTCGAGTGCACATGTGCTACTGTTTGGAATAATTTCTGAATTGAATTTGTACTTCAGCATCTTTATTTTACTTAACAGCCAACGCACCTTTAACATGGCATGAGTGTTGTAGATGTTGATACACTGTGCAGTTAAGATTTGATATCTTGCTTATTTTGGGTGAGTGTCTTACTACATATGTACATGGTTAATGCAAAGTACAGCACAAAGCACAGAAGTCTGTACAGTTCATTCAGTTTGTCTATATACCTATGACCTTTGTTAAAACTACACACCTTGGAAAAAATATAATAAACACAAAAAAGGGCATTTTTAAAACACGGTTTGGCCATTTCATATACAAAAATATATTTAGTAAATACATTTGGTACGTATATATTTTTCCCCATATGGGACATAAGCATTACATTAATGACGGTCGCTGAGCCGACTCTCTAAAACAGCAGCTCTGTACAGTTAAAAACAACGACCCTAACACGTTTGCTTGCTGGTCATCATATAGCAAAGCCATTAGTGGAGTTATGTTGAAAAAAGAACCAACTTCAGCCTCTCTCAAGCAACTAATGTCAGGCAAGTACATGCAGCTGGTTGATAACAAGAAAGAATTGATTCATGTGCTTTTACTGTGATTTAGCTATTTAAATAGTTTACTATATAACTCAATATTAAAGATCCACATTCAATATCCACATTCAGCCACTGTTTACATACTAAATGAAACTCTTATACTGCATCATTATGACAGCAGACAGTAAACCAGATCCATCCATCCATCCATCCATCCATCCATCCATCCATCCATCCATCCATCCATCCATCCATCCATCCATTCGTCAGCAGCAATGGTGGCGTACCAGAGCAGTTAGTATAACATTCCATCAAGGGTTCAATTTTCTCAGCTTTTGCTGTCAGCTGTAGTGGTGGAATGTATTAGATGTTGATTATTCTAGGAGCTATGAACACCAAACATCCAAAACTCAGATAATCATCCATTTTTGCCTGTAATGCTGTCACCATGGTAAAAATTCCATGGCTTGATAAAGTTTCTTCCCATGAGGCATTTTTCTTAACACCAACATGTAGACGCTACATCGTTTCACAAAAAGTGAAGAAATTTTGGTTTTCCAAGTTGTAGGCCAGGCTTAGGTTGCATTATTTATTAATCGTGAGGGTTATTTTTCAGTAATTATACAATTCATTCCCCAACTACTGTGACACCAATATATAATTCATGCATTTACGATGGTCAGGAATTAAAATGTGGGCCAACCCGGAAGTCCTTAAGAGGTTAATTAATCAATTAGGTTACAAGGTTTATTAGGATAAATTTACAGTTAGCTTGCATTCATATGGTATTTTCTGAAACATGACCATGTTTGTATGTGGGCCAACATGACAGGAGCCATGTTAAAAGTTGTCCATAGTTTCTGACAAGACAAAACAAGCACTGGCACACATATGAGAGGCCCCATGGAAAGAAGCTGTGTCTGCCTTTTGATGTGGTTCAAGCTTTCATTCCACTCTGGTCTACAAAAAAAACTCACAGAAGCTCTCCCCAGCTCTCCTCTGAAACCCTATTCCTCTCCAACTCACCTGCTGTGGATGCTCCAGCAGCGGACATCAAACCCACACAGCATACCTCTCCCCCAGTGCTGCACTGAGTCAAGCAGTTTCCCCTGCGAGTGCCAACGTGCACCTCACATGCACAAGCCGTGTGACCACGCTCCATCACCATGGTAACTGTGATCATACTCGTTTGATAGATTCGGTACTATGAGCTAAAAGTGGGAAGATTTGCTTTCCTTTTAGCGGAATTGTGGGCTTGTGTAGCTGTTATAGATGCCGGCTCCGCATCAGGAGCAAGGGCACAGCGTGCAAGCTGGTAGGGATGCTTGGACTGGGCTTCAAATCAGAGATGGACCCGCTCTCCTGCTGGGCTTGATGTACCTACTGGGCTTAATTTAACCCACAGCTAATGAGCCAGCTGCACACCAAAGAAGGCATGTGCTAGCCTCTGATTTCGACACATCAAAAGCGTGGATGATGGACAAAGCTGGCCATATAACAAATGTGATGTACATTTAACACATCTATGGAGGAACCCTGGTGAGTTAGCAACAAAATTCAGAACTGCTGGTCCAGCCTCTTGTTTGCAGTTCATGAGGAGAATATACACTGCTCAAAAAAATAAAGGGAACACTCAAATAACACATCCTAGATCTGAATAAATGAAATATTCTCATTGAATACTTTGTTCTGTACAAAGTTGAATGTGCTGACAACAAAATCACACAAAACTCATCAATGGAAATCAAATTTATTAACCAATGGAGGCCTGGATTTGGAGTCACACACAAAATTAAAGTGGAAAAACGCTACAGGCTGATCCAACTTTGATGTAATGTCCTTATAACAAGTGAAAATGAGGCTCAGTATTGTGTGTGGCCTCCACGTGCCTGTATGACCTCCTTACAACGCCTGGGCATGCTCCTGATGAGGTGGCGGATGGTCTCCTGAGGGATCTCCTCCCAAACCTGGACTAAAGCATCCGCCAACTCCTGGACAGTCTGTGGTGCAACGCGGCGTTGGTGGATGGAGCGAGACATGATTTCCCAGATGTGCTCAATCGGATTCAGGTCTGGGGAATGGGTGGGCCAGTTCATAGCTTCAATGCCTTCATCTTGCAGGAACTGCTGACACACTCCAGCCACATGAGGTCTAGCATTGTCCTGCATTAGGAGGAACCCAGGGCCAACCGCACCAGCATATTGTCTCACAAGGGGTCTGAGGATCTCATCTCGGTACCTAATGGCACTCAGGCTACCTCTGGTGAGCACATGGAGGGCTGTGTGGCCCTCCAAAGAAATGCCACCCCACACCATTACTGACCCACTGCCAAACCGGTCATGCTGAAGGATGTTGCAGGCAGCAGATCGCTCTCCACGGCGTCTCCAGACTCTGTCACGTCTGTCACTTGTGCTCAGTGTGAACCTGCTTTCATCTGTGAAGAGCACAGGGCGCCAGTGGCAAATTTGCCAAGTGTTCTCTGGCAAATGCCAAGCGTCCTGCACGGTGTTGGGCTGTGAGCACAACCCCCATCTGTGTACGTTGGGCCCTCATACCATCCTCATGGAGTCGGTTTCTAACCGTTTGTGCAGACACATGCACATTTGTGGCCTGCTGGAGGTCATTTTGCAGGGCTCTGGCAGTGCTCCTCCTGTTCCTCCTTGCACAAAGGTGGAGGTTGCGGTCCTGCTGCTGGGTTGTTGCCCTCCTACGGCCTCCTCCACGTCTCCTGGTGTACTGGCCTGTCTCCTCGTAGCGCCTCCAGGCTCTGGACACCACGCTGACACACACAGCAAACCTTCTTGCCACAGCTTGCATTGATGTGCCATCCTGGATGAGCTGCACTACCTGAGCCACTTGTGTGGGTTGTAGAGTCCGTCTCATGCTACCACGAGTGTGAAAGCACCATCAACATTCAAAAGTGACCAAAAAATCAGCCAGAAAGCAGAAAGGTACAGAGAAGTGGTCTGTGGTCCCCACCTGCAGAACCACTCCTTTATTGAGTGTGTCTTGCTAATTGCCAGTGATTTCCACCTGTTGTCTATTCCATTTGCACAACAGCAGTGAAATTGATTGTCAATCAGTGTTGCTTCCTAAGTGGACAGTTTGATTCCACAGAAGTTTGATTTACTTGGAGTTATATTGTGTTGTTTAAGTGTTCCCTTTATTTTTTTGAGCAGTGTATATATATTCATACACACACACACACACACACACACACACACACACACACACACACACACACACTAAAGGTCCAAGAATTGCTATTTGATTATTAAGCTAAGAATTGTTAAACATGCATTGTGAGCATAGATCAATAGATCAATTGCACTTCAGTGTTAGTCCACAAGCGTTTCTATCTGGTGAGACTAAGGTTTCTATCAGTGATGTCATTGCTTACACATGGTAAAATATAGTTTGACCCCAACATTTAGGCAGGAATCAGAAAAGCTACTATAATTCACAAGACTCACTGGAACTTAATATTCACCTACCACTGTAAATTTTCTTTGCATAAAATATATAAGGATAAAGCTGGTTTTATGAACTGGTGACCTGTTCAGAGCCTTTCCTGCCTTATGCCCAATGATCACTGGGAAAGACACCAGCACTCCCCACAACCCAGAAGGATAAGTGCCTTCGATAATGTGTTTGTGTGTGTGTGTGTGTGTGTGTGTGTGTGTATATATATGTGTGTAAAGCCTGTTTTGAATAATGGTTTGTCTACTTTACAGTTCTACTTTGCTTAAAATGACATGATTAAATGATTCAAATGAGAAAAATTAATTTCAGATAAAACAGAAAGGCATCTTTTGGAGGAAAAACAGGAATAAATGAGAGTGTGTAACAATGTGTCAATTATTATATTATTTCACGCTAAATATAACCTAGTGTGTCTGATGCCACAATATTCAATAACTAACTAACAAAAAAAAACAACAAAAAACAACCAAACAAGAATATGTATTTGTGTTTGTGTGCCTAAATAAAAAATAAACAGATTTATTTGGGCTTGTAGCCTTTATAGAATAAGCCGTTGGGTTAATGTTGACTGTTTCTCAGCCCTTCAGTGCACAAAAAACTATAAAAGTGCAGTTCTCATGCAGTTTTTGGTATTTCATTTCTTATTTTTGCAGAATAGTAAATGGTGATTCTGTAATTTTGTATTTTCCTATTTTTTAAATAAGGGGATAAAAGTGTGGTCAGTAAGATTTATGTACACATCCCAAAAAATGTATTTTTTACTATTTTAATAGTAATTTCACTTCTCATATCGCCGTCATGCTGTTTAACAGCGTTATCGAACATAGCATTTTATTTCAATATCGTGCAGCCATACTAAGATATGATAATGTGAACAGCATGGTTTGGTTGTCTAAGTTTGACAAAGGTCTAAGCTTAAGCTTAAGCACAAAAGGATCGTAGAAGCTGGTTTTGTTCTGATTGATCAGCTCAGCTCAGCTCAGATCGCTCCACTGAGAGTTTTTCAAACATTTTGTAGCACTTTCTAGAGTGCCACACATGAGACAACCGCTTTATGACACCAACACAAACATGAGTGACAGACAAAAGGCAAAAGGACATTCCTGAAGGGAGGATGAGACGCCTCCCATGCGAGTTTAAACTTGAGTTTGAACGTGAATGTAAACAGGACTATAAATGTACTACTCTTTTCACTCATGTAAACATCTCAGTTCAGTCCAATTCTTTAATCAAAGTGGTTAGTCATACTACTGTGAGCATGTAAACAAAGTTATTGGTAAAAGCAACACAGAACTTTTGTAGTTTAAGGTTCAGCTAGAAAGTCACTGCAACTGACACATGCTCTGCTTTGCTTGATGCACAACAGAATCTTTTCCTATTCACCCCTGAGAGCTGTGTTTTTATATCAGATCAAAATCAGAGTTTTATAGAATAGCCTATAAGCTCACGTACTATAAGCTAATCAAAGAGCTTTTCTGCTTTGGTCCATGCAGAAAACCTGCTTTGCTGCTGTAAAAATTATGAATTAGGCTAATTAAACACTCCTCTTCTTCCCACTTTCAGGCACTGGCAAAGCTGGCATTTCCATTCACAGCTCTCGCTAACTTTAAAAATGGACTCTGACAATGCACTCCTTAGCCTTTCTGTAGTACTTTTCATGAGCTGCGTGCAGCCAGCAAGAATAAAATGATCATTTATTCATTTAAAACATTCAACTAGTTTTTTCCCATTTTTTCTTCTTTTTTTAAGCAGACTGCTGTTGACATTTTTTCCCTTTTGGGCCCAATTAACAATGAAATGACACTTCAGCTTTCACCATAAAGCCATATAACTTCCTGAGAGATTTGTCATTTCCTCAGGAGCACAGGCTCTCAAACTTTAAAAAACTTCTGTTGTTAAACTTAATCTGCCGGCTACAGCAAATAAGTGAGTATCGGTCACACGATACAGGTCACCAGCTAAACCTGGATGATGAGATTCATGTCATGTGCTACATTCTGATGGTATATTTAGTCCTGTGTGGGTGGACTGTAATTGCAGACCACCGTATGCGAAATCAGAAAATTCAAGCACTTTGGTGCCTTTCTGATTGGCAGCTCTGACCTCACAGTGAAGAGTGGCACGTTACCGTGGCAACTAGACACAGCTGCCGGTGTGAGGAATGTGATGAACGGTGAACGGTGAAGCAGAATTCTCACCATGCTGCAATTTACCTCCCCCGTTTTCATCTCTCACCGCGGGATTCGATTGAGTTAAAATATTCTAGCAGCCTATAATTAAACATTTGCCGAAATCAGTTGATTACACTCATATTAGGCTTGATGCAACTGTTAGTTCACAAGCTGATTAAGTAAGTTTGGGCATGTATCTCTCGAACTTTCAGTCGAGATGAAACTTCAGCTTGTCTGTTAAAAACAGCCAGCCCTATTACATTTTGATAACAAGCATAATTGTGTGTTTCATAAACACACACTCTGATTTATTATAATTACAGCAATTATCTCTTCTTATCTGCATTATTATGTTCCCCTATAAATTTTAGAGGCATGTGAGAACCTCTACGCAGCCCCCCTGTTACCCCAACTCTCAAAGACATGAGTTCACATTAGGGGTGTGCGATATTGCCAAAAAATGATATCTCGATATTTTCTGTAATTTTGTGGATAACGATAATAGACGATATTTTGCATTATTTAAAAATTTGTTTAAAGCCTTTATATATATATATATATATATATATATATATATATATATATATATATATATATATATATACACACACACATATATATATATATAAAACATTACAACCTATTATATATTACATTATATTTAAATGTCATGTACTATTTAAAATATTGTTATTTGCATACAACAGCTTTGCTTTATGTTACACAATGTACATAACATTTTCACGTTTGCACACACTACTGCAACAAAGTGTAACTTCAATTGCATTATATAAAAGTTACTCACCAATAGCAATATGTACTCTGTGTCCAAAACATGGAAGCCTCTTCCATTTGTTTATCCGTAGTGCACTGACAACATTAGCCCCACTGCCTGTTGTCATCCACACCATGCGGTCTTCTCGCAGCGACCAAGATGCCAGGCATCTTGCAGACCTTGGGCAATTAACTCTCCTGTGTGATCTTCAGGAAAGTATGATGTTTGCAAACAGTAGCTTTGCAGGTGCCAAAATTCGTCGATGAATTGCGCTGTCAGTGAGAGGTATGGCTCAGACGTTCTGCTTGACCATAAATCCGCCGTGGTGGAAAAATGTGCGACGTCTTTTAGTTTATGCGCCAGAGTTTGGCGACATGATTCATACAGTTTGGGCAAAGCGGTTTGACTGAAATATTTTCGGCCAGGCAGTTTATATCTTGAATCTATAGTGTTTAAAAGTTGTTTAAAGCCATCTCGCTCAACTACTTGAATAGGCACCATGTCTTTTGCGATATAATATGTGACCGCGTCTGTTATCTCTTGCCACCTGCTGCCTTTTTTGTCGTAAGGCACTTTTTTATTAAATGCCTCCGTTAATGATTGCTGTGTGTGTGTTTTACCAGACACATTAGTTGTTTCAGGTTTGTCTATGACAGCGGGCTCCCGCAGCTTTTCATATTCCTCATAATCTTTGTGGTGGTTTGTTCGGAGATGATGGAACAGGTTAGTTGTCGAGCTTTTACGGCAACCGCTTTCTTACAAAGTTTGCAAATTGGTGTCCTTTGACCAATGTCAGTGTTTTCAAATCCAAACCATCTCCACGCGAGTGAAGATGATCCTCGCCTAGGAATTAAATCTAAGGCGGTAGATCGCGAGGCTGGCGCAGTGTCTTCACTCACCCCCATACACCCCCCCCCCCCCCCTAGTTCACCCCTAGTTCACCCCTAGTTCACATGCCTTATTAAACTCTTTGTATGTTAACCCGAGACACGCATGTGTGGAGAGATCACTCTAGATCAGGAGAATGGCTAAAGGAGGCGGTAAGGCAAGAGTACACTAACTGTACAGACATTTGAATGTCTGTTGTTGTTATTAGACTGTCCAAAAGAAATGACAAGCCAAATGAACTAAAATGAATGGGGACATAACACTCCACACCCCCAAAACAACCTTACACAGGTTTGGCACACCAACCAGGTGTCTGTGCTTGTCCGGTCAGTTTATCCTAGTCTATTCATCCATCTCAGTCACATGACCTTTTTCTTGCAGTGCGCATACTGATGATCTGCTGTGTCATTGAGAGAGCGATGGTGGAGAATTAAAATATCAGTTTTGACGGAAGAGCGACAGGTCTAATAAGATAAATGTTTACAGATAGGGGAGAATAAATGAAAAGGCCCCTCTTAAGACCAGATCTGTGCAGGGATTAAGTATGTACAGGATGATGATAACTAAATTATGGGGAAATAAAGAGAAAATCTTGCAAAGCGGTAAGAATCCTCCCTGGTGAGGTGTTACAACGAGTAAGGAGCCGGTGAAGGCATCTATGAAATCTGGCTGCACTGTGCAAATTTGATGCAAGAGTGGCTGAACAATGATGTCACCTACATCCAGAAACCTGTCCAGTCCATGCCAAATAGAATCACGGCTGTTATTCGTGCTTGTGGAGGTATTACATGCTATTAGGTATGTTTCAGTCTTTTGTCTGGTGAGCTTATGCGGACTTCACATTGAGGAGAACTGTATACTTAGCATCGGTTTGGTGGAAGGCCTTTTCCTTTATTAGTACAACAATGCTCAAAGTGAGCAGTACCCAACTAAAAATGGTTTGCCAAGTTTGGTGTGGAAGAATTTGACTGGCTTGAAGAGAGCCCTGACATCAACCCCATCAAGACCTTTGGGATAAACCGGAACACCAACTGTGAACCAGGCCTTATCGCTGCACACCAGCACCCAATCTCAGTAATGCTCTTATGGCTAAATGGTAGACAATCTCTACAGCTATGTTCCATAATCTAGTGTATCGCCTTCCCAGATGAGTGAGGGCTGTTACAGCAGCAAAAGGGGATCAACTCTCTACTAAAGTCCATGGTTGTGAGATGCTCAATAAACAAACATGGATGTGATGTTCATCTGTCCACATACTTTTGGCCATGTGGTCAAGCCACATGGTCAAAAGGTGAATCTCTCAACTTCATGGATGCGTAATATAGAAAAGGTGAGATCATCATTAGCTACTGTAATTCACCACTTAGCTGCCAATTTATGACAAAAGAATGTTGAAATACAAATTATCTTCAACGTCCCTATGATGACATCCTGTTTAATAAAAAGAATGCCTGACCATGACTTAGTAAGGCGTGGTAACAAGATAATTAAATCATGGCCATGACTTAGTAAGGTGTAGGAGTGAGATCCTAATGCGTGGCCATGCATTATTTTAATTTATACGGGATGTCACCAGCAGGGCTCCGTAATGCTCTGTATAAATCTGTATAAATAAAATATTTTTGTTTGGTGTTTCAGGGCCGGGACAGTGAGATGCCTCTCCAATTAAAACTGGCACTAAAAGAGTTAGGAATAGCCTAGAATCTGTATGAGATGGTGTAAAAGAGATGCAGAGATATGTACTGTGGAGGTCAAGGTTGAGAACTGAGACAGTGTATGTGAATTAAGAAGACAGGTTTCTACGTTTGTGTGTCTGGACGAGCCAGCAAAAGCACACCCCAGACAAGTAAAGCACTGCAGTAGAAAATCAGGCCAATGACTCACCAGCCCAGAGCCTTGGTCTGTGTTCTGAGTGGCTGGACAGAAATAAAGTATAACCTTCCTCACATCATCACACGCTTAACTCTCACTAACCTCCAATCTCCACTTCCGACCTCCAAGGACCAGCAGGTCTGCAGTGCTGAGTGCGGTGGATCCTGCCCAGCCATCAACTCTTCGTTCATTTCATTCCGGGTTTGGAATGAAAGGTCAAGTGCTCCGCTAGCCCATGCTACTTTTTTCAAAACTCAACCTTATCCAAAAATGGCTGTAACCTTCGTCCACTCATCAACTCATCCTTCCAGCTCTCTCCATTTGCCACTGAATGTAAGGTGATCTGGACCTGTTCCCGATGTTATATGGATGATATACTCAAAAATCTTATCGCAGTACTTCTACTTTTGTACGATTTGGTATAGATAATTATCAGTAACTGGACAATTATGAATTGGTATTTCCAACAAGTATCTGAACACGTCTCTCAAAATAATCCTTAAAAACAACAACACTCACATTTCATAGTTAATAGTAGCAAACATATCCAGTAGGTAGCAACAATGTACGATTAGCTGGGCTGAAGCCCAGCTGCTCGCAAAATGTTTCTTGGACAGAATTTGATAATTATAGCCCTTTCATTCAAATATAGCTTTTATAATAATTGATAACTGTTCTATTTTAGGGCCTTTGCTGATGAAACAGGCTTACTTGTGTGTGTGTGTGTGTGTGTGTGTGTGTGTGTGTGTGTGTGTGTGTGTGTATAAAAAAAAACACACACAAACAAATGAGAGAGCATGCACTGTCACCAGGTTTCAGACAGAGCCTCAGAGGTGATGAATGAGACCTTTCGTTATTTGTCCCTGGCCATCCACTTGTGAAATTGTGTGCGAGAGGTGATCAGGGTCGGGCTGGAGAACAACTGTACTGCTCGCACCGTACACATACACAGAAACCCATAAACACACACTGTTTAAGTATGCTGGCACAGTTTATAAGATTTCAATTGACGCATATTCAAATCCCATATATCAAGTATATTAGACTCCAACAAGTATCTAAATACATACTTCAAACATGCAAATGGACAATGTAAGGATGCTTCCCTAAAGGAACTTGGTTGTAGGTTTTGTGTGAGTTTATATCTAGTATATATATAGTTTGTGTGTATGGTCCCTCCTGCTACCCACTTCAGACCAGCTGCCCACGCCCCAGCTACCGCCACCTGCCTTAGACTACCTGCCCACCCTACACTGATGTTTTCATAGACTCCTGTTACTACTACTAATATTACTGCTCTTAATATTAGTAGTATAATCATTTGTAGGTAGTTTGACCAGAGGAGGATGGGTCCCCCCCGGTGAGCCTGGTTCCTCCCAAGGTTTCTTCCTCAGTTCTGAGGGAGTTTTTCTTTGCCACTGTTGCCCCTGGCCTGCCCACCGAGGTGGGGGGGGTTACTTTCTTGTTAAAACTCTGTCTTTTCTGGAATTCTGTGAAGCTGCTTTGTGACAACATCCATTGTAAAAAGCGCCATACAAATAAATTTGATTTGATATTTAGTTACCTATACTTATACTAAACTTGGTTGCACCAGAAACCCTTAAGTTATGCCTTAACTGGTAACAAGTAGCTAATACATACATCACTTTAGCATAACATGTTCAGAACATCTATAGTTATGCTACCATGGAAAGCAGTGACTTTTCCCATGGAAAATATAACCAGTAAGGAAAAGTAAAATGTGTATAAGACAAACTGAATAAACCTAAATGCTTGAAGCCATTATCTGTTTATTCTTCTTATATCTTTGTGCCAACCAAATATGCACCTTATATTAAACAAGAGTTTCTGGCAAAGTGACACGACCGCAGCGTCAGTTTAGACAATGCAGCAGCTGCTGAATCTCGCTGAACTAGAGCTGTGGGCGTTAGCTTCATATGCAGTTAAACCTCGGTTTGATGATTCGAGCTGTAATAAAATCACCCCATATAGCATTTAGGGTTTTTAACCAAAAAGTCATACTTTTTTGGTCTTTGTTGTGCATTCTATGTAGCTTCTGTTGGTTTCCACTTACACCTACTTAGGAGGAGTACATGTTTAGTACCTATTAAGCTCAGTGTTAAAACTAGCTTGTGTGGTGCAACCTGGTTTGATTTAGGAATGTGTAAATCTGAACTTGGTAAACATTTACATTACAATTACAGTAACTTATGCACAGCTGTCTGCAGAATCTTACATATAGAATTCAAAATGTTTGTGTGATACATATATGACTAACTAGGGTCTAACATGACGGCTCTGTGTTTCTTTCACTGCAAAAATAATGTACGTTATTCTACAGACACAGCCTCTTCTTTAGCAGTGGTCATTTTGTTTCAATGTTCACAAGCCAATGGTGGGGAAAACTGTGATTAATAGCCTGGACTTTAACGGCAAGGTATGGGATAAAAAAGCAGCAGAAATTAAGAGGGAAAAGTTGCTGCACGTAGCAGCCGTCACGGCAGTAACTCTTTACCTAAAGGTGAGGAGCAGCCAAGCTGAGGCACGAGCCAGGCTGAGCGAGATGAAGAAGAGGCTACCTGCTTTAGTGTCATTTACATTCAGCTGTGGTTTACAGACGATACCCTTTGCAATGACAGATAATGTGTCTTAAAAATGGCTGTTTAATAATAAACACAGCCATTAAATTCTTCCCTTTTTGTTCTTATGTCTGAGGTGTTTAAAATATTATTAAGAGTCAAACAGCCTGAAACTGCAGTTTCAGTCATGCCAAACACAAGTACACAAGTAATGCCAAAACAATAACTACGTGGAAAAACATTGTATTTATTTATATAGAAAAATCTTAAGTCAACCTCAAGGTGTCCATCCTCAGTGAGTATTTCTCAGACATCAGTACACCATCATTAAGGTTCATCACCAAATACTTGGCCCATATTCTGCCCTGAAATGATTTCACTATGATGGCTGATGCAGAATTTTATAATAGTAAAAATATGCCTTTAAACATAGCCAATTCTAATTGGCCAATGCCAATGCTCAAGTTAATCTAAACAGAGCCTCTTGAAAAAAATTCTGAACAAGCTTGAAATGAGCAAAGATTTGACAGCTTTAGTGTCTTTTCCTCGCCTCATTTTTTAAAAGAAGACTTGAGCGCAAAGTTCACAGCTGTGGGTCTGACCTGTCAAGATGACACCACTGTGAAAGATGGGACTTTCAGGTAGTTCTTGTTGGCAAGTAATAAACCAACACATCTTCAATATTTGGGCTAAATCAAGAATGGATCCAGGTTCTTTGACAATTTTCAGTGCTTCAAGTGTTCTTGAATATTGGGAATCAAACCTAGACATTGGAAGATGACAAGCTGAGAACATGAGAACACAGGAACACAGGAGAACATGCTGACACATGTTCTATGATTTTGATTGTTTTGCAGTTTTATATGGTAAATAGCCTGAGGCAGGTAAATGCATTCATAATGTATTTGAATGCTGCTGCTACACCTGTACCAAAATAGAGTAAGATAATTATACACGACTCATTGTGCTACATATATATATATATAAATACACATATACATGCATATATTGATATAGCACATTACTTGATTTCAAATTAAACAAGCAACCTTTTTGTTTTTATGAACATAAAAAGCCAATCTGATCCATTAATTGGGGGCAGTCGTGGGCTGGAGGTTAGGGATCTGGCCCTGTGACCGGAAGGTTGCCGGTTCAATCCCCAGTGCCGACAGTCCATGACTGAGGTGTCCTTGAGCAAGACACCTAACCCCCAACTGCTCCCCGGGCGCTGTGGATAGGGCTGCCCACTGCTCCGGGCAAGTGTGCTCATTGCCCCCTAGATGGGTTAAATGCGGAGGTGGAATTTCCCCATTTGTGGGATCAAAAAAGTATCACTTAAAGAGCTAATACTATTATTATAGTTTGCAACTTTAGCTAAAAATAAGCAATAGCTATGCGTTGGTGTGTTTAACGCATTCATTTAGCCCACTGTGAGCTGCATGTCAGAAAATGTTTTGCTGTCACCTGTAAGTTTGCTATTTTGGAGATATGCAGTGGGGGTGGTGAGTCGGTTCATCATATATGCAAAAATTAGCTGTAAAACAGCCTGTTTTGACTTCACTGTTTCTGTGATACACAAAAACAAACACATTCTCCATATCCACATTTAAAGCAGTTTAGCTCCATGTAGTTACACGGAAGGTTTAAGCTTAGGTTTAAGTACTTTTTGAATGAACCACATCAGTCTTAAAGGCAGTTTAATTCTAAGGGATGAAGAGAGACTGGAAAATTGTCATTTAAAAATTAATTGTGACCCTTTTTAGTACATAAAACCACACCACTGTTTAAATAAACCTTATAAGAAATGTAGCATAAGTGCTCTCTGGCTTTGCCCTGTGGTTTTGAGTCTTTGTATAGCAGTGTTTGAGGGTATATTTAAAAGTGGCACTGTTGGTACATGTCTGTTCCAGCTTATCAAAAATGAAAAAAAAAAAATCATATGTAATGTGTATCAAGAACACTGTCAAGTACTAAGATGTTTTCTTTGCTTTTTTGCTTCATTTGGTGCTAAAAACAATCCTGAAAACAAATAGATGAAAATGAATACTCCATCAGTCCATGAAAAGTGATGGTGCAAAAGTCTCCCTTTCTGCCCTTTCGTTCCTCTGTTCTCTCCCTCTTGCTCCCTCTTTCCCTTCAGATCAAGTATGTTTCATAGAATTCATTAAGCGTAGCCCTGCATCAATGCAAAACCCATTGTTTTTAGCCCCGTGGGCAACATTGTTCTCGCAGTGAAAGTGTACAGGTGGGTCAAAAGCAATGCTTCAACATCTCCAGCTAGTGCACATTGAACATCAACTTTCAACTCGGTGACTCTCTTTTCTTCACTAGTTATCCCACCTCCAAGAAGTTTACTGTACACTATCCTGAAGACTCCTCCAAAATCTAAAAACTTTTAGACAGAGATGATCTTCTGTTCTTACTTTCTCTATAAACCTGACTGAGGCATTCGACACAGCAGAAGGGACTCTTCACGAAGAACAGGAGAGAAAAGGGCTCAGTTTTGAAAAGGCACACCCTAAAACCACCCTTCTTCTTTCAACGGAAGACCCCCAACCTGAGTGTCTCCTGAGCGGTGGTCTAGGCCAGCGCTTCAGCCAGAAGTTCACAAAGAAAGGGGATCAAAGCTAGCTAGGCTACAGCTGAGCTGGCTCTTTGAACATGTCAAAATGAGTGCGCGGGTCTCCCATGGGCACGTCCACGCCACGGGAAATTCACGAGTAAAGACGGGCTGAGGTGCTTTTATCTGGCAGGCCCGCCTCGCTGCAAGCCGGCTGCAGGCTGAGCACGTCCACCATACACAGAAGTGGCAGCGCTACATACTCCAGCCTCCAGCCCGGTTCCACAGCCTGCAGCTAACTCTCAGCCAAGAAAACAGCCATTAAAATCATGCTTTATGAATACAGTAATGGACCACATTTCTTCAGCATAACTGGAATTTTCTATCAGTCCAAATCAATCCACAATTCTGTTTAGTTTTATTGCCCTTTATAGTGGGGATTATACGAAGTCTTACAAAATAAAACCAATATATGTCCATTCCTTTGTATATTTGTTTGTAATTTTTTATGATCTCCCACCAACAGGCTGGAAATATATGTGCTCAATAATAACTGATCATGCATTTTTTATCAGTTTTTTGCTGGTATGGAGAATCGCTGCAGAGAGTGAGCATTTAAGAAGAGAGGAAAGGGGGTATTTTAATATTGCACATTGAACTGAAATTAAATAAAAATTTCCTGACTTATTTAAAACAAGAGTTTCATGTGGTATAAAAACATTAACATTTCAAAGAGGACCATTTACTCCACAGGTCCATACAGTCCACATTTATATCAAAACTAAGCCCAAACTGAAATTCACCATTCCTGTGATGTCATGAAAAACCAACATATTTACATCTTTCTACCTATTTAGCCCACTCAGATGTGTTGCTCTGCCCATTCATTCTGAAGTTATAAGTGGTCTTCCAGACTGTACTGTGCTATGAATGAAGTGCAGTACAGGGCAGCTAATCAGAACCAAGCTCATTTACGTATATCAGTCTTAAAGTGACAGTAACAAAAGCAGCCTGTTTCATTCTAGGTGTAAAGAGGAGTTAGAAAATGGTCATGTAAAAAATAATTATGAATGTTTTTGGTACATAAAACCACACAGATATCTCATGGACCCTTTAAGACATAAACTAGGTACCGATCCAATGCTCAGTGTTGATAGTGGGCTGATACTTGCAGAATATGCTGCATCAGATATCAAATGAAAGAAAATCAGATTTTCAAACAAATTATATGAACATTGTTGTCATCATGATGACTATGTTAATACCAATGGACTAAGTTTAAGGACGTTTCCCTGGGTGACAGGATTAAAAATTGAAATATTTTTCAGCCTTTTGATTTGAAATGTTCTGCAATGCTATATATATATATATATATATATATATATATATCTGTGTGTGTGTGTGTGTCTTGCATGATTCATTACAGAGATAGAATATCTAAGCTTAATTAAGCTCAGTGTTAATTAAGTTAAGATTAATTAAGTTCAGTGTTAAAAATATTAAAGAAAAAATAACTATTTGCAGTTTTGCTGTATCTTTTAAAAGTAGTAATATTTAGGCTTTTTTGTTGCTGAAAACCTAAACATTGTGACACATATAATGTATTATGAAAATAAGTACTGTGATTTTATATTCTTATATCACATCGCTCACCCCTAATTTTATATAATGGTGTGTGTGTGTGTGTGTGTGTGTGTGTGTGTGTGTGTGTGTATCCAAAACCCTCCGAAATGGTTTAAAAGAGTAATTTTTCAAATTGAAGGACCTTAATTTGGATTAAGTAGTCTGCATTAAATGCAATGAGACAGCAAACTGGAAGTAAATAAATAGCTGCCAAGTAAATTCAAAATGTTCACTCCAATAAAGAGTAACATGCGGTCTGAAACAAATCTGATAGGACAGAACAGAGCAGAGGAACAAGAGGGCAGAGAGGCAGAGAGTGAACTTTTGCACCATCACTCTTCAGGGACTGATACAGTAGGAAATTGTCCTCTGCTTGTTTTCATGCAAGGATTGTTTTCAGGACCAAATGAACCAAAATGTAGCAAGAATATAACATCAAAGCACTTGACATTTACATGATACCTGTGAAGATTTTCTGGTCTACTTTTGGCTGGAACAGACGTGCACCAAAATTCTATCAAACACTATGTTATACAAAGACACAATGGTTTAGTATTCAAAACCACAGGGAAAAGCCTTTACGGTCCCATATCCATATTTCCTGCCTGAGGTCAATTTTTAACATTTGTTTGGTTTTATATATCTTTATATGACAATTATTCAACTGTTCCTCATCCCTTAGTATTAAACAGATATTTCTGTTTAAAGGTCTTAAAGTTTTCAATTAGAAATATGAATATTGTATTGGTGAATACTCAGGGTTTCAACATCAGTACTGGAACAGATGAAGTGGTTTTCTGCCAGCTCTTATTTTAAAAATGTAATATAACTGATACGAGGCCTCCTCAGTGATATATTATTCATCCTAAGCAATGACGCGCTGAACATGATGCTCTTCACTGATGCCTGTCTTTCAGAATTACACATCTCTCTGTCTCTCGATAGCTCAGAATTTTAGATGATGTCCTTTTGTAAGCATTCTGAATACAAATCAGGTCACATATGGGATCAGACTCCCTATAACAACGTGAGGAGAAAAGGCTCTGAAACCACAGGGAGCGAATGACTAAGCCTTTTAACACCACCCTCAGGGTGTTATCAACCTTGGCCTGAAAATCCTATAAAACTCAGGCCTTATGTCAACGTGGGGGGGGGAGTCCCTCCAAAGGGCGCAGGGACAAAAAGTAATCTAAACAACACTTTACCTTGTGAGAAAAACACCTCAAAATCAATAACTTTTAAGGAAAAAGCAAAAACATTCTTTACTTTTAATGTTTAAGTTAGAGTATAAAGATTTTATTTCAATCAATTTTAGAGCATTTCTATTGGTCTGTTGATCAGGATACTTGCACAATGTAAAGAGACGCTGCAGTGTGCTCAAATGATGTAAAGAAATACAAATTTGAAAGAAAAAAAAACATTTGGACAGAGATTATATGCTCATGGAGAAACTGAAGAAGAAAAAAGTATATCACATGACCTCGCTTTTCCACTAAGGTCTCTCAGTCTAGACCTTAACCACAAAATAAAACCCAGCCGCTATTGGTTGATTCAGGTGTCAAGTGTAATTGAAATTGCATGCATCTTCCAGATCGGCCAAATCTGCCCTGCAGCAGAGAGAATGAGGAGAAGAGAGAATGATTATAGAAAGTAAAGAGCTGATAACAGTAGTGCTTCTAGGCCCACGGGCAAGCGCGCACACACACACACACACACACACACACACACACACACACACACACACACACACACACACACACACACAGTTCCATGAGTGCAGCCATGGATCAAAGCTATATTAGAGGTTGACGCTTTGGCCCTAAGCAGATCAAAAAGGCATTGTTTCACTCTCGTCTTCACCTCAGGAAACAATACATCTTCATTTAAACACAGTGGCTGATCTGCACATTTGCCTGCTACATCACCCTGCTCCCTCATTAGCTTCTGCTTAAAACCACCTGAGGAAGGAAAGAGAGAAACAATTCAGGAAAGTAAAAAAAGTAGAGAAAAGTAAGGATAACATGGCACTGCAGAGGCTAATTAGGGTTATTCTTACAAAAATGACCCGACCTGAAATCGATGACTAAAACTTCATCTTTTCTTTTTTGGATAACATTGAAAAGTATTCCTGTGTGGATAATTAAAAGTAAAGATGAATAATTTAAGTATTTTTTTTATCAGTTTAATGGGGCACATCTCGTTGAAAACTGAATTTCCGCCTTGTTTTAAATAAGAGACATTGGTGTCCTTTGTAAACACTGTTAAAAGTTTCACATTGTACCATTCACTCTCCAGTCCATACAGTCCTCGTATGGAAACTAAGCTGGAAAAATAACCCTATTGGAACTCATCGTTTTTGTGATGTGACAAAACTAATTTACAAATATCCACCTATTTGCCCTAAAGCAGTTTAGCCCCACCCATTCCTTTGAATGAAACACAATACAGGGCAGCTAAAAAAAAAAGCCTGTTAAATTCCAAGGGATAAAGAGAGGTTGGGAAACGGTGATTGATGTAAAGACTTTTTTGGTCCATAAAGCACAAATGTCAAAAGTGGACAGAGAAAGACAAGAAATATAGACCCTCTAAATCATTATTAATAACCATTTCCTGCATAAGTGCTTAGATGTTCATTACTGCAACAGTCGGATTTGAAGATAAACATGTATGCAGTGTTTTTCCAACTTTTCACAAACCTGTTTTTGATTTTTCTTGTTCCACATAACGTTTTGTTGTGTGAGTTCACTTCCCTTGAGTTTACATGGAAAACCTTCAAGTTAAAGGATTTAACAGATAAATGTTATTTTTCCCAAATAAAAAAAGCAAAAAATGATAAATACCAGTTATGGTAACTTTATCAGTATTGGTAACATCAAAATATAAAATAGAAGAATTCAGCTGTTTCCTGTTTCATACAGACTTCAAATCTATTACATTATGTGAATATTATTTATCTGCAACCCTGTGATGGACTGGCAACCTGTCCAGGTGCTATTCTGCCTTCGGCCCAATGACCACTGGGATACGCTCCAGCACCGCCCCGCAACCCAGCGGGACAAACGGTTTAGAAAGCATGTGTGTGTTTGCATGACGACTATGACTATGATAATAATAATGGCCAAGGAATGACCCAATAGAGCTTGGTGATCAGTTTTAAAATAAATATTAAAATAAATAAAATAAAATTTGTAGGTTGAAATGGACATATCCATTAATGACTTGAACAAAATGTATAATAGTATACACCTCAATATTCTTGCATTCCCTCTAACATGGCTAAAAAAACAAGTGAAAAGACATCAATTTGGTCTCAACAGCCTCTTTTAAATGCAAAGCGATAGCAAACTTGGAAAGAAACAAATTGGTGCCAAGTACATTCAAAATAGGTCTGTTTCCAACACTGACTCACTCTGATTTCTTGGCACCTACGTATATATAAATAAAGACTATAGATAAATATGCTTCCTTTAACAACTCAAAAACTTCAGGGTAAGGAAATATAAGGGTGATCATAGAAAGCACTCATACCACATCCATAACAGTCTGTCACCGCTGCATGGACAGTCAGCGCTGACTTGAACTCCAGCGCATTGTCAGTAAATCATCTAGAATCATAGGGTCCCCGTCCCACCATAAAAGGACAGTAAAAAAGAGCAAAGTAAATTATTGCTTACTCCACACACCCAGCAGATATGATGTCCCAGCTGTTGCCTCTTGGGTAAGCTATACTAAAACAACCTGTTTTAAAAACAGCTTCTTTCCCACAGTAATACAAACTTGGAACTCCATATGGCAATATGGCAAATATATACCTTCATGATACTTCCAGACATTGTCACAGTACACAACATGTATCACGATCATTTGTTTTTCTGAGGCTTAAACAACAAAAAAAACAGTAGCACCACAATTAAACAACATTATCAAAAACTATTTTTATTTAATGTTTCATATATTGCACTACACTTGGTGAGTGATCTTTAACTACTGACGATATCCATAGTAAGCTTAGAAAAGCATACTGTGACACGATTGTCTGTATTTGCTATGTTATACGTTAGACTAGGTTGTATCTTCAGTGGCCCATATTTAATGTGGCTAGGTAATGTGAGTAATGTGCACTGAGAAGCTAGTCTCTATTGTGTTTAACATATTGCTGTAATTATGTTTACTTTTCAGGTACTAAATCTTCCGCCTCACCTCTCTCTCTCTCTGTATGTCTATGCAGACAATTCTATCAAAAAGCTTTATATAGTAGACAAAAGCATATTACCTGTGTCCCACTTGCACGGGGAATCAGCTCCTGCTCTCCCATGTGCAGGTCAATGGCATTATCCAATCTGCTATTCAACCACTTCACATGTCGCATTATCGCTTGAGGTTTGGATCATTTTGCTAATGATCCAAATGCATTTTCATTTAATAAGGCTGCTAATTTTTACATCTCCAAAATTATTTTGTTATTGCAAAATATCTGATAAATAGCTCGACCCAAGATAACACACAGCTTGTAACTGTATTCAAGACAAGATACTGTGACAATCTGAAACAAAGTAGTGTACAGGGTGCTTTATCAAGGAGAATTTTCCAGATTCATGCTCACAATATGCTTTAATATTGTGGGGAGAAAGTCATAAGAAGTAATAAGCCACCATATGAGAAAGATGCTAAAACAGCAATACAATGAGTAAACACAGAACAGCATGCAGTTCACACGGTGATACTGTTCTCCATTCATGTTTTTCTATCAAATTATCCACAATGTGTTGTGACCTATGTAGTGTTTAAACTACAGCACAATGTCCTTATCCATTAGCATAGTACATAAAGTACTGAAGAGACCAAAGATTTCAAGATCAATAGGAACCATTCAGTGTTTTGATAGACATCATAAATGAAACTGCAAAGTTGATGACGCAGCGTATCAAACGTGTTTATTTATATTTATTTATTACCAGAATGTCCTGTCTTCTGCTCAGGCATTTAGGCTTCTAAATTACTTGTTCCTGATATTGCTTATTGGGTCCATCCATCTTATTGTGGGCAGATAAGTTCTGAGCAAAATTGTCTCCCCCAATGAACTGGTACTTTTCTTAATGTATCCTAAATAAGAGAGTTTCAGTTTAGTTTAATGGACTTCAGTGTGACTTTAAAAAGTATTAAGATCATAATGTCATGCTGATAAAAAGACTAGCTTTGATCATTAGCTGATAATAATCCACTGGCACTAATGCAATGGTTAGACTGAACAGATAAGGACTGAGATTAAATCAGCAAAGGCTTACAGAGGAAAAGAGTGAACTTAGTAGAACAATTAACTGGCCGCCTGCTCTGAATCAGAAAGCAGGCACTTCATTCACATTCACAAAGCTCCACCGACTCTCACCAATCCTAAAACGTCACTACATCTCCTCTGGAGGCTGTTCAGCGCTTTGCCTGGAGTGTTAGCAGTCACAGTGAGTTGTAGGGGCGGGCCAACAGAAGTGCTCTGGCACTGCATGGTTTATGAGAACTCCAGGCAAAAACTGAGCATTCTGTAGACAATCCGAGAATCCAATGTTTGGATGTACAAACCTATTGGAAGCCTTTCTCCAATACAATTCACCATCACTCAATCTCAGTAGGGACCAGAGACTCTGCAGCATAAGACAAGTTTATAGCACTTTACTTCAGGCTAAAAATAGACTCAGCAGTCCAGACTCAGGCCTTCATTCATCAATGTTCCAGTCAGTCTCCTTCAGCTGAAAACTGGAAAGGGTGCACTGCTCAAAATGAACGGGCTCCCTATCACTGCCTGGGCATTTACCTTGGAGACTTAGCCGATGTGCTAGAGTGATAGCGCAGGAGAGCTGATTGAAAGAAAATAGAGGCACCCAAATGAAATGACAGCATCTGGTGGAAATTTTATCTTCATAAACCAGAAGCTGGATTTGTAGAGATTCTTTTCGTTCTTCTTCAAGCAGACTGTGGTTTGGCTGGGAAGAGTTGGGAAGAGGCCAGAGTCCTGGGCAGGTAAGCACATCACTTCACAGTACTGGCAGTGAGAGGAGGAAAGCCTAAAGCTTAAAGTAGCAAAGGACAGCAGGACCGAATATAACCTCTCACAGATATGGGCACTTCTTTAACAATGTCAGGCATTCCTCGAGGCAGCAGCGTGGAAGCGGTGTGACTCTTCTGCATGATAATGTGGCTGCCATTTGCTAAAGTGCACCGTAAAAAGGGGAGGAGGGAGGGAGAGGGTGATAAAGAGAGCGAAACAAACAGGCAGAGGTAAAGTGAGAGGGAGGATGAGTGAGACAGAGAAATGGGGGGGTGGGGGTTGATAGCGCTTCGTGTGAGGCGCAGGTGGAAGGTTTGCGAGTCAACAGCCATTAACACTGAACTTTCTGAAGTGAAAGGCCAAGTCAGATCGGCTCGCTCTCATTCTGATTGGGACGTTTCTAGT
Source organism: Pygocentrus nattereri (assembly GCF_015220715.1). Classification (NCBI taxonomy): domain Eukaryota; kingdom Metazoa; phylum Chordata; class Actinopteri; order Characiformes; family Serrasalmidae; genus Pygocentrus; species Pygocentrus nattereri. The sequence continues at coordinate 41,909,258 of NC_051214.1, forward strand.
TCTGCAATCCTGGACTCCAGGGAAGGAGGGGAGGAGGAGAGAGGAGAGGACGGGACAGGAGAAGGGCTGTCAACACGTATACAAAAAAAATGAGGTGAGGGAGACGGCAAAGTGAGATTGCTATGGGTTCAGTGGGGTCTGATGATGTCACGCAACACTGATGCTGGGTCACTAATCGAGTGCATCCGTACTGTAGCAGCCACAATCTACTAGAACTAGTGGTGCAGACATTTAACCACAAAACAGTTTGATTGGATTATGGCTATTAGGAAGTAATTTGAGGCAAGAGCTGTGTCCATGTAACAAATGGGCTTTAGAGGGCAGCGGTGAGTAATATTTGTTTTTACAAACTTGAGCTGCTTCTGTCATCTACTAATTATCATCAGCTGGGAAACAACAACATGATCAGTTCATTTGGACACTTCAGGTTTGTACTTTAACAGTTGCACAAAAATATAATAAAACGTTAAAGGGCCCAGATCGACAGAAACTGATTTTGTGTGACTTTTTTGGAAATAAAACGGTGGACAGTATAAACATTCTTAAAGTTTTAAAACCACTCACTTTCCAGTTCATACAGTCCATATAAGGACGCTCAGCTGCAAAAAGAGCCTGTTTTGAAAACACTGTTTTGGTGATATCATTAAACCCAAAGCATTAAAGTATATCTGCCAATTCACTAGTTTAATCCAGCCTATTCACACTGAAGGAGCGTTTCAGCCCAGAAAGAGGCACATTGAAGGACTTTCAGTTCAGAAGAGAGGTCTTCAAGAGATGACCTGTTTAATTTTAATGGATAAAGAGGTTTAAATGATCCTCATGAGGTACAAACCTCACTAACATAAGTGGACCTCAAAAATTGCAGAAACATTAAAATACAAGAGAAATGAAGGACATGGGCCCTTAATTTATAATTATTTTCTTTGCATTTTCTTTGTGTTGTGGTCAACTCGTTCATCCACTGTGCTATTACCCCCTAACCCACCACTAACAGAGGCTTGTGGGCCTTGGTGAAGCCAAGCTGTGAGTGCCTCAGCAATCTGGAAAAGCGGCCTAGCCTAGAGAACTCAATTTTACAGCAACTGATGTAAATATACTTTCAACACAGGCGTCGGACACAGGGGTGACACTTTTGAACATTTGCTGTGAATACTGCCAAATCTCCAATGCCCAAAAAGTGGTACTGAGGACAGACCTAATTTTGAAAGGTCTAAGGCAGCTAGCAGCGTTATGTCATGACACAGAAACAAGGCTTGTCTTAAAAACTTGTGACTTGTGACTATTTACAGTGGAATAAGATCACTAATAAAATATGTATTATTTTATTAACTACTATTTTAATCATTTATTCTATTATAAAAATCTAAATGTTTTCAGACATAATGAAAACTGACAGGAAAGTGTAACCATTTCAACATGCATACATGTACAGGCCCAAAACATGTTATACCCCTTTTCTCATCTCTGCAGCTGCATAGAAAACACATTAATGTAATAGAACAGTTTTATGGTTGAGTTAAACATGACCAGTGGCTACATAGCTACTGACACATTCATGCCTCACGCTCCTTTGTTTAATTAAATTTATTACAGTAATATGTGTGGCGACCTGCAGAAACCCTTTTTGAATTTGAGATTTTACTAAAATTCTTTTTAGATATGTCAGAGACCAAGTTATGACATTTTCTGTAACAACTATAGACACTGACCCTAGATTCACTCTAACCTTTCGTTCTAAATTTTGGACCAGTTATAAAACAATAAATGATCACTTATTTCAGTTTGTTAACACTGATAACATCGCTGATGCTAACACATGTGAGACTGCTCACATATCTGGCAGTACTTATACTGCTTATGAAAGTTTTCTACAGATCTGTGAGTCACGTTAGCTGCACACACAGCTGCAGACGGATTTCTTTGAATAACCTTTTTGAACAAAGGAATTTTTAAAATCTTTTTTTCAAGGAAATGATGCTGTAAATAAAGCCATCAAAAGGCTTATGCTAACAGGCTAGCCTGCTAACTGCTGTTTCGCCTCATCATTAAAAAAAAAATAAAATAAATTTAAAATAAGGAATTGTGTACCAGAAGTTACAGTACATATATGGGCAAAATGTTCTAATACTTGACTTTCTTTGACATTTTGGCTTTTTTGCTAAATCAAACTTCTGACGAGTTTCTGCAGATCGTTACCCACATTTCAAGCAAGGACTCATGCGCAAACGAATCAACACAACTTTAGATAACTTTCTTCTCTTGTCCCTGCGACCCTGGTACACTGCTCACTAACTAGCTACATTGCTCACACATGCACGTTTCAAAAGTGGCTGCCTTAAATTGACGAGAGGGAGGAGTCTACTGTTTCAAATTTACAGTAGACCGCTGTAGTGGTGTCGTCATTCTGTAGTGGGCACCATGCTCCTATGCTCATATAAAGAGCTCTGGGTCTAAAAGAAAATGTTCTATGAGAAGAATGAATGGAGTTTGATTATCGCATCCTGTGATAATCGAAATTGTTCCAAAGATGGTACGTTTTGTCTCTCAAAAATCACTGGATATTCTGAATTTCGAGGTTGCTAAAAATACAGAATATGTAACATGTAAGCTGAAGCTACTGCACAGTGAATTGACGTCATTAGACTGGCAGCCTCCTTAAGTGTGGCAGCATATTTCCAAGTACAGACTGCAGGTGAATGAAAAGAAGTACAAAAGAAGCAGGTGCCCCTGCAGTTCTCTGTCCTTCATCTGACACTCACTGTAACACAACAGATCGTTCTGTTCTGTACTAAAAACCTGCCTGCATTCAAGCTAATTCAGTACAGACAGCTTAATATTACTGTTTATTCCCTGAAAAGCTGATTTAAGATATCAAAATATCCTACTACCAGTAAAAGCACATATCTATGATGGCAACAAACCCATACATTTCGATAAGGGAGCACAACTCACAAGAACAATGCCATAAACTGCCTTAGTTTCATGTGGCTTAGTGACATCAAATTGATGCGCATTAGCTTTAACTTTCATGTAGCAATATTATTATTATGACTAACAACCGCAAAATGGGAAAGATCAAGAAATATTTGGGGAAAAAAAACTGTACACAGGACAAAACATATCGGGTTCTGAACATTATTATATAACACAGTTTTCGACTGAGGCAATTTTTCAAGAACCCCACTCATTCTGGCCATAGAGAAATCCAGCTTAGACCCGGAGTTCCTAATATGGGCATAACTGACACACGACTACAGTGGCCTGTAATGGCTAAATTGCTTTCAGTGGGAAGTATTATATTAGGAGTTTGGGGTTAACATTACTGTTTTTAAATTTGCAGTTTTATGGAGGTCATTTAGGCCTAATTCAGTGACCAGAAAAAGTGTGTGGCCTTTTATCATTTCAGTTTAGTGCAAACCATTACTGATATTGCCCTAACAAAGTCCAGGCAATAGACAGTTAACTACATAACAAGCTATAAGAATACAGTACTGAGACACAACAAGAGACTAAAGCTCTCGCCATCCCTCCCATCATCAGTCACGATGAGGAAACCGAGCTCCTGTTGAACGCGTCAAAAGAAATGAAAGCAGCCAGCACAGCAACGGATGGGGAAAATTTCCAAAGTGGAAATGCTTATCTCTGGGTCTCCCTACTAGGGGTTTATGTCACTTTTCCACTAGACACAATGATCCAGCGTTGCGATAACACAACACGATCAGTGAGGGTGGGCGGCGGGGCTGGCGGCATAATAGCCAGCTTCCCTGGGAGACTGGCCCTTGCTCTCCTGTCTGCGCTGCCCCACTTCAATAATGCATGCAGCCTCATCATCCAGCTGGGCTGCACTGGCACAAGAAAAATCCCTGAGTGAGGCCAGCAGCAACAGCAACATTGATTTATTTATCCTGTTTCACGTGCTAATGCGCCGTTTCAGACGAGTAAGAGCAGGAGTCAGGTTCTGTGTATGAGTGTTAGAAATGCATAAATAATCATATATTAGCAGAAAGTCAAATTTTGGACTCTGCCATTAGTTAATCTCAAAAGGCAGCAATTAATATGTTCAATTTTAGCAGTGTGTCTGCCTGCGTGTCAATCAAACACTTCCACTTACAAGCAGTGCTACTCCCCAAATGAGTTAATGAATCCGAGGAATTGTCATAATGTGTAAGTTGGCTGCACTGACAAATCACGCAGAGTGACGCAAAACACACCGAGTGCGTACCGAGACGGTCAAATCACCTTTACCCGCAATTAAGCACAATCACATTAGCGCGGAATTATGCAGCCCTAATGTGTGTATATGAGCACAGACACAGCTGAATGTGCTCAACGAGACACACCAGAGACTGATAAAACCAGCGTGACAAGCCTGCACACACAATCCAAATCAGTATGGGAGCAAGCAGAGATATTTTTAAAACTGAATAAATATTTTAGATTTAAAACAATTTGCCAACAATCAACGCTACACAACAATGTTTACTGACCCATTTTCCCAAAGCCCCTTTCCAGAGCAGAGCTCTGTACGGTAGAAGTGGGCAAGAATGTAATATCACGATACTTCAAGTTTTAGTTTCACACTATTATACAATTTTTCTGTAAATATCTTGATATATGTGGATTACTCTACCAAAGGAGTTCAAACTGTGGTCCCGCATTAAAAAAAAAAAAAAAAAATTAATAAAACAAAGTATCCAGACCTTTTCCAGATATTTACAAGGATTGTGATCTATTCAAAATACAATCAATTGAGATGGAAATAGGTAGAAAATCAACATTTACAGTAGAATTTCCAATGAGAGGTGTCTGTCCCAAACCCTAATCCCTAAATTTACACTTGTGAAAATATGAAATGTGAAATATTTTTTTTGTATTTTATGTTCGTTTTTTAAGATCTCAATAATTTCTTTCAAAGTGAAGTTGAAACTTTTAGTTTTATCATTAAAAGTTTGATTTAAAAAAAATAATAAATAAAAAAATAAAAAAACTTTATGCTTTGTCACACATTTTCATGTCAGCACCAGAACAAACAGATTTTTAGTCTGGATAAGGTGGAGCCTTATTTTAGCCACACTCCTGCATTTCAGAGCAGAACGTGAGACTGCATCCCTGTCCCTCATGGCCACATGGTGAGCAGTTAGATCTCATTGTCTTGAAGTAAATGTGCCCCAGTTTGGAAATCAGTGTATAACAAAGAATTCTCATTACCGAAACACGTATTTCCATCACAGTTGTCACAAGAATTGTCACTAATGAATAAACATTTTTGTCTTTTATTATATCATAAATTTACATCTGGACATCTGTTTGTTTTTTTTTTCAAATAAAACCATTTTAGTAAACCTATTTTTGTAGATTAACAGTGGCTTATCATTCTGAAATGTCCTTTTACTTTTAAATAAGAATCATTTTTAACAACCAAAGTAAATCTGAAATATTTTGATTGTGAAAAACAGTAAAAAAAAAAAAAAAGAAAGAAAGAAAATGTATAGATGAGGCCGTGTCAACACTGCTTCCCAACACTATCCGGCCAAAGTGGTGCTACATTTTGTTTACGCCTTAATTTCTACAAGGCTGTTGTTGGCTACTTATTTGCCAGCTTTTTGTTAAAATTTTCTGTCCCACCTCAAAAGAAGTAGTGATAACATTCTGCCACCTGTACAGACACCTGAATGCATCCATTAAGGAGGAACAGGAAATTTTAATAAGAAGTAATAAGGATACGTGCCTCGGACCATTGGACACTGCCGGAATTTGAAAAATATTAGTCATTCATGTTTTAGTACCAGCTGGCGTATGGCTTGCTTCACACACAAACCCCAATAATGTTCTGATGCAGCTGTTGGAGTCAGGCGGTTTCTTTTAGGCAGTACGAGAGTAAACAGATGCGCTCTGGCGTCCATGTTTGGCTAACCTCAAATAACCGGCCATTCTTATATGTGACCTGCCTCCAAAACAAAGCAAACTACTTCAGATGCAACAGACTAGCTTGAAACAAAACTGCTCTAAATCTAATTAAACAGGTTTAATTATGCTTTCTTTCAAATAAAACATGCAGTTGGGAAGTAGTTTTTTAAGTGCTGACAACATGATATGCTGAGAAAAGCATACGGTGAGAAGTTTGTGAAGCAATTTATCACAACAATGATAAATATAGTTATATTGCCCAGATCTACGGCACAGATATGAAACTGAACCCCGAATTCAACCTTTACCTACAACTTATAGAGCCAAACCAAAAAGGCCTAACAGGTCAACACCAACAGATTATCGCAGACATATTTTTACAGTCTTTTGCTTTGTTACTCAGCACTTAGCTGATCCATCAAAAATGGCATGCGGGGATTTTACACATTTGTACTACATAGCATCCACCAGCCTCTGACTAACTGTTAGCCCCACTGCACAAAACGTTCCTCAACTTTTGGACACTGTGTCCCTCTCATCACCCATGGTGTTCCAGAGACTGACATACTGTTGAACTTCATCCTCACTTTCATTCAGGAGCACATTCACACACTTCTCAAAATCCAGAGCTGTTCCAAAAGCAGCTATAGACGGAAACGTTACTAGAGAGAACACGCAAGGGACAGAAAAAGTGTAAGAGTGCACAAAATTCACATTCTTTCAAATAAAAATAAATCTATTCATTAACTAGAACACAAACCCCAGTCAGGTAGCAGACCTAAATCCCAGAGACCCATTTTGCAGAAGCCGCTTGTACAGCATATATAAGTGCTTTGTCTTGTACACAGAGATTAAAGAGAAGCCACCTCAGTTAAAGCATCTCCATCATGTGCTGAGACCATGTTGTTGCTGAAATCTACTTGGTGGGGAGGTTTTTAATCATTTTTGGCATTTTTTTTATTTAGACACTTCTCATCCTATGTTTCTTAAGAAACTGATGGAATCAATAGGGAGTTTGTTCTCTGAAGCAGAAACACCCTCTGCTCTTCTGTGTAGCCTTCACGGTAGACGTCGGACCGTTGTTGTGAGGATTTGATTGCATTCAGCCACAAGAGCATTAGTAAGATCAGATACTGATGTTGGATGATTAGTTCTGCATCACAAACGCCGCTCCAACTCATCCTGAAGGTCCTGAATGTAGCTCAATCACTCATCACTTCACAGTTGCCCTGTTCCACAGACCAATGCTGGGGAGCTTTATATCTCTCGAGCTGACACATTTATTGATCAATACTTTTCTATAGAGATTATACAATCTTTGTGTGTGCAACTGAACCATTGGGTGCACCTTAAATTAACCGAACGCACTGGTAGTATAAATGTGTGGGATATGTAGAAACAGCTATACACACACACACACACACACACACACACACACACACACACACACACACACACACACATAATTCAGGTAAAGAGAACAGTTATATGATCATTTATACAGAAAACAGCTCAAGCAATGTGCAGAAAGATGAGTCAGTCCCATGAGTCAAACATGGTATAAACAAAGCAAGAGCCCACCTTTCCTGTCCATAATCCCTGATGGTGTTGACACATCTCAGGAAGTGTGAATTATCACTGACCCTTTAAAAACTAACAGCATGAGTGTTAATGACATGTCTATTACTCTATCAGAAGCCTTAACCCTAAGAATGTTTTTAAAATTTTGCTATACCGTTTATACGTAATTCCACAATGAATTACATGGTAAGTGACAACTTATATTTATATTAAATTTACATTCTGTATGTGTGTCTGTCCTTCTGACTTTTTCCTTCTACATTAGAGCACAAATATGGCTTTGTTTACATACTTCAGACAGATGGTTCAATGAGATAAACACTTTATTTTTAAGATCAGCTATAGATGCTTTGTGAATGCTCAGTCTAACTTTCACTTAGAAAAATCAGCAAAATGTCATTTAACTGGGGCGTTTTGTATACAGCTGTACACACCATGTTATGATAACTAAAAAATAAAGCTGTCCTGAAATTACAGTTAGTTGATGTTCCATGTCTAATGTAATTTAAATGACTAGTTTCTTGTAACCTCACATCAAAACGCGATGACTTTTGTCCACCTCTAAAATGTCGTCTGATTTGATGATGTCACCATGCACTAGTGGGAGGAGGAAAACATAAAATTAACCAAATAATATCATTTTTCACCTCCCCCTCCCACCCCAACAACCAATCATTGAGAGAAAATACTCACCTAGCACAGAGATACTCAGAAGAACATCACAGTAGAGAAGAAAAGAGCATTTCTGAATTCCATTGACTTAAGAAAAAAAAGCATCAGGGCCTTGCAGTGGGTCATTAGAGATTTATCATGTCCACTACAGAGGATTTCTATTGTTATACACAACACTGGCCACTCACCCCAACAACAACACAGACACTGGTGCTGTAGTGCAATGAGAATGTTTAATGGGGCAAACACAGGGTTAAAAGGGGCTATGATTGCAGAGGATCGTACTCACTGATTCTTCCGCCCAGCGTGAAAGCAAGCGTGTAAGAGTAGAGAAAAGCATCAGATCACGCACGGACGGGCAAGGCTTTGATATTCGGTGCATTCTGACCTGTGCTGACATCCCCTGTCCTGCACTGTCATTGCCTCCGTCTGACACAATCACACTCATGCACATTCCCCTATTAGAGCTTCTTCTAATAGCAGCTTAGAGAAACTCATATTGCTGTTCCTACTGCAGTGAAGAGGTGGAGAGAGCGGAGTGGCAGTAAAGAGTGTTGACAAAAACTCCACAAAATAACCTGCCAGCCTAAGTTGAGGGATCCTCTGTTTTCAGCCTCTGATGACAGAGCTTTTGACAGAGGAATGTATGAACCCTACATGCCTGGAAACACTGTTTCAGAAAAGCTAAAGCCTCTAGGAATATCACAGGCAGTAGTAACAAGACTGTAGTAACACCAAGCCCACCGTAGAACTCCGCATCCAAATCAAACAAAAAATCACCCAGGCCAGATCAGTCTGCCTGTTTACACCTGATTACATCACACAGGACTGGCTCGCATGCTGGCAAAAGAGCCTCAAGTTTTACTAAAAAATGTATGGCTGTGAGCCGGGAGCAAATCTAAATGAGATCTGACGAAGCACTGTGAGAATCAGAGGAAACTCTGTGGAGGTTAATGCAACCTGCTATATCCACACCAGTCACATCCACTTCTGACAGCTTGCTCACACAATTTCCAGCTCTTTATATTAACGTTGCTGCAAACATGGAATAATTCTGTATTCTCAAAGCCCACAGGTAAAACTACAAAATGAGAAAATGGGAATGTGAGCTGTACTGGATGTACTTCAGTAAAACTACTCTGACTACCCAGTAGGGCTGGGTAATGTAAAGATATTTATCATTACAGTGGTAGAAATAAATGTACTGTACATGCACATTTTTCATTCATCAAGCTATCAACAGTGTAAATGTTCCCTCAAACATACAACAGTGGTTTTAGGGTCCAACTGTGTACCTTAAATAGTTTTTTTCCCCAGTAGAAAAGTATGTATTTGTACCTAAAGGTTTAAAACAGGACAATGAAATAAAAAGCCTGGAGATAAGATGGGGTGTGTGGAGTCAATACAACTTAGAATACAAATACAAAAATATAATATCAATGGGTTATGGTACAATTATGTTCCCTGACTAAAGGTACTGAGATGTACCCTTAAGGGACCACTCCAGAGACAGTGACCATTTTATGCCTTTTTTCTGAGAGCATATTGTGATAAATTTAGACACAGTACAACACAATACACTTCTTTAAGCATTCTGTGTATACTGTCAGTATTTCTAATACACTGACTAACTGCATGTTTCTTTGCAAACCGAGCATAATTATCCCTGTTTAACTGGATTTAGTGCACAGAATGTGAAATACTAGAGAAAAATTGTTGTGTTCATAGTTTATCTGTTCCAACTGTTTTTTTCAGACAGCACATCCAGTATCATTCCTTCACGTACGGTGATATCTTTCTCTCTTTGCTCACTACTACGTTTTTAAGACTAACATGCCATAACCAAAATGAACACACAAACTGTTTCATATTTTCCTCCTCTGGTCTGTTTCAAGTATTCCTGATCCAGTTCCTGAAAAGCTGGTGATTACAATGTGATGGATCAGCCGTGCCGAGGCAGGGAATAGCTGAAACTGTGCAGTCCCCAGGAGTAGGATTAAAAAACACTTGGGTATAAAACATTTAGGAACTTTCTTTTTTGGTGTATTTTTTAAAGTCTTAGTAGTAACTTTTACGTCATCAGTTATATGTAGGTCTCTTAAACCTATACATGTATTGCTTTACAAAAAACTTTACTCCTTAAATCCCAAGAATCTGGACGTGGGCCCACAGTTCAATTCCTCTAAATTACCTTTGAGTTCCGCAATGCGGACGACAGAAAATCATAGGAATGAGACACAAAATAAATACCTGAACATGAACATGCACAGAATTTGAGATCTTGTTTCTGAACATATTAAAGATTTTGTATAATTTTCATCAGATAATAACCAAATTCTTTAAAAAGAAATGAATGAATGACTGACTGAACTTTGTCATTGCACATTGTACTCATACACTTGCACAACGAAACTGAAGTACAAATCCCCCATTCTTGGTGCAAAGAAAAGTAGAAAGAGAAAAAATAAAATAAGATAAAATAACTTAAATACTATACAAATTTACACTCAGCAAAACATAAACAAAAAAGACGATTGGACATGACCCATCAAACTTGAATTTTTCCAGTTATAAATTGCACTGGCCCATTGAAATTAACTGAACTGAAATGAAATCCTGCCCTGCTTCTCTGTATATGGTGACGTCCAGCTGCTGCCCAGCTTGTGGGTTAGCTGGCTAACAGTGAGAATTTACCGCTTTTTCTAATTGAGAAGATGCTTCTCATATCAACAAACATTTGTTGGTGAACAGCAACACGCCCATTTGTGGGATCCTGCTTGTATGTTGGTTTCATCTCTTTCATCAATAAACATAAAAACTATTTGAGTGCTAAATAATTTGAGATACTTTAGAGTGCATGAGCTATAAGTAAATGAATTATTTTATAAATATATGACCTGAACTTTTCTGGCTGCTATTAAATAGGCTATTTCAACAGTTTTAATGAAAAAGATGTACACGTCTCTGTAGCTTCTGTTATTGTACTTTTAAACACACAATCACACAATAAAAATTAAAACATCCAATTACAACAAAATCAGAGAAAATAAAAAAATGGGGAAAAAAATCAACAGAATTTGGTTTAAAAAAAGATTTCTTAAAAAAAGGTCTACCATTTTTAGAATAAATACTGAATAATTCATAGTAGTTGCTGAATAAGTATAGAAGCACATTCTTAATATTTATAAGCAAATAAAGAGCCTAAGATTCAAGGGGTTAATTCACACTTATTTGATGGAAAACAAGTAATAACACCCGCTTTATTCAGGACAGTGGCCATTACAAACTGCTGTTTTTGCAGATGCGTGGATGCAAACACAATTATACAGAAAAGCTCATGCAATTATGCTTACAAATTGCCTTACAAAGGGCTTCAAAATGAATGCCTTAATCCTTTCACCCCACATTGACAATGCTGACTTATTTTCTAAACAAGCCAGCTTAAAGGGAACTTACTGTGGCGCATGAAATTCCTAAATGCTCTCCCTCCAAATGTGGCACCGCCAAGGATTACTTCAAATATAGTTACTTTCCGACAGTGGTTGGGGAGGAAGGAGCGGAAGGGGGGGGGCAAATAATTTCATCTGGTTTGTGCAGATAAAAAATGTTTTTTTTTCTGTTTTCTTTTCTGCTCTATAGTGCCTCAGGCTTTGGCTGAGACACCTAAGTGGTATAAGGAGTAAACTACAGAAACAAGTTATAATTGGGTTGCGAGGCTGCTCACACTTACAGTAATGTGAGTGAAATCCAAAAGGAGGCCGTGATATTGTGTGTTATCTAGGTGAAGGCACTGTTTTCTACATCCGCCCCGTTGTGTACTAAAGCTGAGGCCTACAGGCCCCAGCCTTATGCCATCTGCCTAGCCCCAGGACAGCCTGGTGGTCTTTCAGATAACACAAGAAGAGTCCATTTTTAACCCCTGGAAGACACATATACACAGGTGCAGGCTCTATTATGGCCATTTTTGTCTGATTTCACACTGAGAACCACCTGGCACTTCAGTGGAGAGAGGAGAAAAAAGAATAAAAAAATCCCAAACATAATTTATTATTAATAGAGTCTTTCTATCACCTTTCAGCTTCTTTTTGTATCACACAAGAAACAGGGAAGAAAGTGGGGACATGGAACTGGGCACATCATAAAAATGTTGCATGCCTATGGCAAGTCAGTCATGCTTAATAACGCAGCCATCAATCTTGCGTAATCAGCAGAGAAAATATAATATGCTTAGGTTACATAACGCAGAGAGACACTTCTTATTGTCTCAGAGTAGAGGTTTAGAGGTAGTTTTCTGGGTCGGTCATAAGGCAAATGCAGTCATGGCTTTCTTCTTCTTCTTCTTTCGGCTGCTCCCTTTAGGGGTCGCCACAACGGATCATCTGCCTCCATCTTGCCCTATCCATTGCCTCCTCTACTTTCACACCAACCATCTCCATGTCCACCTTCACTACATCCATAAACCTTCTCTGAGGTCTACCTCTTCTCCTTCTACCCGGCAGCTCCATCTCCAACATTCTTTGCCCAATATATCCACTATTCCTCCTCAACACATGTCCAAACCATCTCAACCTGGCCTCTCTGGCTTTATCTCCAAACTGCTCCACCTTCACTGTCCCTCTGATCTGCTCATTTCTAATCTTGTAGTTCCTTGTCACTTCCAATGAAAATCTCAGCATCTTCATCTCCGCCACCTCCAGCTCAGCCTCCTGTCTTTTAGATGGAGCCACAGTCTCCAAACCATACATCATAGCACTACTGTCTTGTAAACCTTCCCTTTCACTCTTGCTGCTATCCTTCTGTCACACATCAGCCCTGACATCTGTCTCCACCCACTCCATCCTGCCTGCACCCTCTTCTTCACCTCTTTTCTACACTGTCCATTGCTCTGGATGGTTGACCCAAGATATTTGAAGTCATCATTTACAACCTCTACTCCTTGGATCTTCACCTTTCCACCTGCCTCCCTCTCATTCACACACATGTATTCTGTCTTATCTCTACTGACCTTCATTCCTCTCCTCTCCAGTGCAAACCTCCACCTCTCCAGATTCTCTTCCACATGCAGTCATGGCTTTATACAGTCAAAAACAGTTCTTGTTTCAGAGCCTTGTTTATTTTCTCCAGTCAAAAACTATTTACTTATTACGTACTAGGGCTGCAACAAATGACTGACTAATTTGACAGTCGAATAATCTGAGGGGAAAACGGCGAACGAGTGTGGCAAATGTCCCTATAAACAGTTCAATTTGAACGATTTAACACTTTGTCCTGCTACCGTGTGTGTTCACGAAGTACTACCTCCTTAAACTGTTAGCGAGTGGAGCCGAGTGGAGTCTGGAAACGCTCTCCTGCGTTCGCTGAATTTGAACGCCCCGGTGGCCTCGGCGTTAAGACAACTATGCAGTGTTTAAAAGTGTAAAGGTTATCATGAAAGTAAACAAGGTGTCTGCTTCTCCATTCCACCTCCATTAATGATTCAAGAGAACCTGCATTTAGAAACAGAAATGTTACAGCTCAGCTTATAACATGAAATAGTGTGGAATTTAACAGGAACATTAGACAAGAACATAATTAACAAGAACACACTTCTGTATTTCACACACTACACTAATGAGTGAACTCCTATTGGTATACGCGGCATTTTTTACACACTGTTCAGTGAGCTAGTACGCGGTTCGAGACACGACATATCTTACCTTATCTTATCATCTCTGAATCTAAGATTCATCTTCTTCATCCAGTGAGTCGACGTCTCCTCTCAGATGTTCCAGCAAGGAGGAGGTCGGCTTTACACATAGCACTACTGATCACATTTTTTCAGAGTTTAGTGTGAAATTCTCCCACGCTTTTGAGGATTTTGTTCTTGAGGCTGCCATCATGCTGTTTTTAAGTTTCCAGTGAGCGGTAATGTCAAAACGTTCCTAGTGACCGCGAGAAAGATGCGTAATGACGCCACCAATTAATCGACTACTAAATTAGTTGCCAACTAATTTGGTTCTTGATTTTAGCCGACCAAGTCAAATAATCGTTGCACCCCTAGTATGTACTTTCTTATCCACAAAGAAGATGATTGCTAAACAAATGTGTCCATAGGAAAGATCAAATTAAAACTTTAGGCAAATACAATCATAGCAACAGTTCAAGGGTCTTCACAAAAGCTATGGTGAAGAAAGAAAAAGAAAGAAATGACCATTTGAATAGATGAATGAGTGAATGAATGAATGGATACACTATGCTGTAGAACTCTAATTGTCTTCGTATGAAAATCATTTATGCATAATAATTTATTTTTTCAGATGTCTGATCAGAGAAGAAACTAAACCAGTAGTGGTAAATTTTGAAAAATACTATCAAAAACTGAATACAGTGATTTTTACTCAATATTTAGCACTAAATCTGGCTAAACAGGACTAATTTGGCCCTCTTTATGATAAAACACAGTTGGACAGTGTTCTACATCCACTGACAATGCGTACAAAATATGAACAGAAAAGCATCTTGTATTGTACTGTGGCGTAATTTATCACAATAATTGATTGACAATAATAAGAGTAGAGGTTTAGAGGTAGTTTTCTGGGTCGGTCATAAGGCAAATGCAGTCATGGCTTTCTTCTTCTTCTTTCGGCTGCTCCCTTTAGGGGTCGCCACAGCGGATCATCTGCCTCCATCTTGTCCTATCCATTGCCTCCTCTACTTTCACACCAACCATCTCCATGTCCACCTTCACTACATCCATAAACCTTCTCTGAGGTCTGCCTCTTCTCCTTCTGCCCAGCAGCTCCATCTCCAACATTCTTTGACCAATATATCCACTATTCCTCCTCAACACATGTCCAAACCATCTCAACCTGGCCTCTCTGGCTTTATCTCCAAACTGCTCCACCTTCACTGTCCCTGTGATCTGCTCATTTCTAATCTTGTAGTTCCTTGTCACTCCCAATGAAAATCTCAGCATCTTCATCTCCGCCACCTCCAGCTCAGCCTCCTGTCTTTTAGACATAGCCACAGTCTCCAAACCAAACATCATAGCAGGACGCACTACTGTCTTGTAAACCTTCCCTTTCACTCAGAAAAGCATCTTGTATTGTACTGTGGCGTAATTTATCACAATAATTTTATATATATATATATATATATATATATATATATATATATATATATATATATATGTTTGTCATATTGCCCAGCCCTGCATCACTGTACAATGTATTTGAGTAGCTACTCTTTAAAGTTTGTGCATTTGTGTGAAGCCATTCAACTCAAAAAGATTTTCTTTCTGTCTTTCTTTATCATAACTATGGTAAGGTCACCATGCCCAATGCTGAATGTCAGTTAGAAGGGTAAAGACGAAAGACCCCCAGCATTGGGTTGTGAAATACAGGAATGTGTTCTCTGTAGTGATGGAGCTCCATCCAGTACCTTTGGGATGAGTCAGGGTGGCATTTGTGATGCAGAGCTAATTACCCAAAATTAGTAACTGACCTCACTAACGCTCTTGAAGCTGAACACAATCAAACTGGTAAAGAAACAAAGAAAGAAAGAAAGACAGATTCGTAACTGAATGACTAAATAAACATCCAGTGCATTAGTGTAGCTGCTCTACAATGTTTGTGCATTTGTGTGAAGATCTTGAACTAGTTGTGATGAAATCTTGACTGAAGGAACTGTGAGTTTCAAACCACTGATTCGCAGTCCAGTCAAGCTACTGGTAAAAGAGAAAAGGCCTGAGAGGAATCACTGCATGAAATCTATTAATTACATTTCCTGTTTAATCTGTGACCCCCCACAAGGGAAGCGCTTCAAATGGTGCAATGCTGGCTGAACTCTGAATATGCATGCATGAACTAGGCCTAATACTTTGAAGGATGTGCTTGGTGAGCAAGTTTCCAAAAGAATAACCTTGACTACCCTTGTCAAACTGCTGCTTGAGGGGTTGTCAAGTTATACAAAACGATGCAATGAGGAACACTTCCATCATCTGTTTGTAGACCAAGACTGTGAGAGGGCCCACAAAGAGAAAATCTTTAAAAAATGGAAAAGGCCTCAAGTGATGCTTTGAGTGAAATACAGTGCATGAGACAAAAATCCTCTCTAAGCTTTTTAATACTATCAAAATGTATATCTATTTTAAGGGCTGTGGCTACAGCTTGATGCCACTGTGACAGGTCCTGCTGTTTCACTGCACTTCCAGAGCCTGAAGGATTTATTTGTCATCCTAGTCAGCTGACTCGCAAAACATGAGCAACAGCACAACATATGGACTGGCAGTATAGCAGACATGGTGAGATGATCCAACAGCCTGAATGGAGGCGTTGGATTTCACTGTGTGAAAACAACAGTGTGAACTAATAAACTTTTCAACTGGGTCACAGGACATATATACTTAGTTCCATTATATATATCTTACATTATATTTATTTGATTATTTCAGCATGGATTCTGCTCAGATTTTTGTTTATTTGGCAGGACTATGGCAGTAGCCTTGTAGGGCCAGATATAATCTTGTAACGAGAGCTTTGAGGACAAATATGAGAACTTCTAATCTAAATGTTGGTAGGGTGGTAACAAATTACAACAAATTTCTAAACCAACCCAAAGCTCACCAACACTGTCCAGTGGATAACAGAGCTGTCATTGGCCCATGGATGTACACACACTATGTTTCAAAAAGTATTCACTCACCCATCCAAATCATTGAATTCAGGTGTTCCAATCACTTCCATGGCCACAGGTGTATAAAACCAAGCACTTAGGCCTGTAGACTGCTCCTACAAACATCTGGGAAAGAATGGGTCGCTCTCAGGAGCTCAGTGAATTCCAGCGTGGTACCGTGATAGACGCCACATGTGCAGTCCAGTTGTGAAATTTCCTTGCTAATAAATATTCCACAGTCAATTGTAAGTGGTATTATAACAAAGTGGAAGTGATTGACAGCACGTAATATGTAAAATGACAGAGCGGGGTCAGCGGATGCTAAGGTACATAATGCACAAAGGTCGCCAACTTTCTGTAGAGTCGACCACTACAGACCTCCAAACTTCTTGTGGCCTTTAGATCGGCTCAAGAACAGCATAGAGAGCTTCATGGAATGGGTTTCCATGGCTGAGCAGCTACATTCAAGCCTTACATCACCAAGCGCAATGCAAAGCGTTGAATGCAGTGGTGTAAAGCGCCGCCACTGGACTCTAGAGCAGTGGAGACGTGTTCTCTGGAGTGATGAATCACGCTTCTCCGTTTGGCAATCTGATGGACAAGTCTGGGTTTGGCAGTTGCTAGGAGGACGGTACTTGTCTGACTGCATTGTGCCAAGTATAATGTTTGGTGGAGGGGGGATTATGGTGTGGGCTTGTTTTTCAGGAGTTGGGCTCAGCCCCTTAGTTCCAGTGAAATTAACTCTTAATGCTTCAGCAGAACAAGAGATTTTGGACAATTTCATGTTCCCAACTTTGTGGGAACAATTTGGGGATGGCCCTTTCCTGTTCCAATATGACTGTGCACCAATGCACAAAGCGAGGTCCATAAAGACATGGATGAGCGAGTTTGGTGTGGTAGAACTTGACTGGCCTACACAGAGTCCTGACCTCAACCCAATAGAACACCTTTGGGATGAATTAGAGAGGAGACTGTGAGCCAGGCCTTGTCGTCTAACATCAGTGTCTGACCTCACGAATGCGCTTCTGGAAGAATGGTCAAAAATTCCCATAAACACACTCCTAAACCTTGTGGAAAGCCTTCCCAGAAGAATTGAAGCTGTTACAGCTGCAAAGGGTGGGCCAACATCACATTAAACTTTATGGATTAAGAATGGGATGTCACTTCATTTCATATGCGTGTGAAGGCAGAAGAGCAAATACTTTTGGCAATATAGCGTAAGTTAGAACAGCTGAAAAGTCCCTGACAAACTCCAATTAAGCATGTACATATGTGTCGTCTGTGCAGAAAACACAATATATGTGGTAAAAATAGTAAAAAGAAACATAACCGCTTGTAAGGCATAGCATTTTGCTAGCTAGTTTGTTTTGCTTGTGTTATCGAATGTACTCCAGATGTTAAAAGGGTTTAGACTAGAAGAACTTATGGGGCGGGGTTTAGTCAGGGCCCCATGAGACTACTATGGCAATCAGATAAACAGAAAACAACAACAGTCAAATTTGATTAGTATTATAATTGAAATATTTAAAATAAACCAATAAGGACAGTCAGGAGCAAAGATAATTTGCCAGGCTGGTCTTGGTGTCAGATCAATTGTATATACATCAAACACAGATGAATAGAATAGACAACATATTCATATGTTGCATATATTTAAACTGGTTCACCTCTTGCTTCTATAGAAGCTCACACAGCTGAAGAAGAACATCCCACCAACATTAATTATATCAGAATTTTGACATGTACACTTCTTACTGAAGCATACTGGACACTGTTTACTCAATACATACATACATACATATACTATAAGTAATTATTCTTTTAATTAGTGAATTCAGTTACTTTAAGTGGCACCCACTGTTGACACAGGCATTTAATTACTTGTATAATCCCTATACAAAAGCACTAACAATAGCACTGGAGAAGCCACACAAGCCTAAGGTCACATTGCCCACAATTAAGAGTCAGCTATAGGGGTATAAAGCTTCCCAGCAGTGGGCTGTGGAGCAGCAGACCTGTGTTCTCAGTTATGATGGAACTCATTGTTTGGAGCCACGTTTGTGATCTAGAGACAATCACCCAACCTGACCTCACTAATGCTTTTGTAGCTGAATGCAATCAAATCCTCACAGCAATGGTCCAACATCTAGAGTCTTTCCAGAAGAGTAGAGGCTGTTACTGCAGCAAAGGGAGTCAAACTCTCTAATGACAAACACTGGATGACAAGCATATATAAAGTTTTGGACACAGACTTCCCAGCTCAGATTCACTGATGACATTTTTTGTGCTCAGTGTTAAGAGAACGAAAAAGACAAGCTATTTCTGGATGCCACACATTCACTGTCTAAGCCAGATCAATAAGTCACTTTGTCATGACTTCATTCTTTCTGTTAGTTTTTCATTGACACTTGACATCTTGGTTACCCCAAGGTACAGGGGCGAGAAGAACATAATGGAGCTCACTGAGCTGAAAAGACTGTCACAGGTCCTTTCATATATAAATTAGCCTTATACATAAACTATTGAGGCACACAATGAATCACGATACCCGGTAGGCCATATATTCATGGATCCTTAAATAATACAACTTTAAGTGCTCAGAGGATGAATAAAAGAGCAAATGCATTAATAAAAAAACCATACAAAAACAACTTCTAACAAGCCTCTTATAAAAAGCAACTTATTTCTGTATGTCACACATTTACTGCCAAAGCCAGACAAATACAGTCGCTTTGCCAACACCTCATTTTCGTACTGTTTTGCCAACTAGTCGGACATCTCGTGTCTGTCTGGATGGTACAAGCGTGTGAATAAGATGCCAGAACTCACTGAGCTGATGCTGAAAGAATCTTAGTTTTTGCACGACTCCCTGGTTCATTTATATCTAAATTAGCTTTGCCTAGAGGACTATCAGGGCCAGCTTAAGGTAATCAATGAAACAGGATACCCGATAAGCCATATCACATTCACAGATGCCTAGCTCAAACTTTTATGTGCTCAGTGTTAAGAGAATCAGCAAAAAATATTACATTATTTAAAAATCCTTAGAGAAACAACAGGGATCTGGCACTATGTGCTTGGACTGCTAATAAAAAGAATGCTTTTTTTCTATGCCGCTGCCTAAGCCAGATCAATGTACCTTTGCCAAAACCTCGTTTTTTGCTCTGTAAACTTGCCAGACATCTCAGGTCTGACTGGTTGATACAAGAGCCAAGAGCTTATTGACTTGAGTCTGAAAGACTATATTACACTCTTAAAAAAGATGGATCATCAAGTGATCTATAGACAATGGTTCTATTTAGAACCACAAACAATCAAAAAAGGCTTCTTTGCATCACTTGTTCTATATAGAACCTTTTTGAAAAGACTTTGTATAGCACCAAAAAGAGTTCATCTATTGGTCAACACTTTCCGGTGAACCATGTACAACGCATTCATCATCAATCTGAAGAACCATTTTATGGTGCAAAGAAGACTTTAAGTATGCAAAGTGTTCTTTCAGTGCTCATGGTTCTATATACAACCACTTTTACTAAAGAACCTTTGAAGAACCATCTGAAGCATGTAGTTTTGGAGGACTTCAAGAGGTCCTTTCAAACATAAGGTAGCACTGTCTAGAGACTGTCAGAGGCAGTTCAAAGATGATGATACATTAGGACACTCTATAGGTCATATATTCAGAGAGGCTCAGCACAAATTCTCAAATAATACAATGTTAACTGCTCAGTGTTAGGACAATATGCCAAAAAATATTATATTATTTAAAAATCCTTACGGAATCAGCAGGGATCTGGAACTGTATGCTTATAAAAGTTATTTCTGTATGTCTCACATTCACTGCCTAAGCTAGACCAATACAGCCCATTGCAAGCACCTTATATTTTTTTTTCTGGTCAGACACCTCGGCTAGTTGGTACAAGATTGAGATTAAGATATTAAGAGTTAATTGAGTTGATGATGAAAAATTCTACGTTTTTACAGGATGGTAGGGCTCATTTATAACTAAAGTAGCCTTGCCAATAGGACCAGTAGGGACAGATTAAAAAAAGATGACAAATCAGAATACTTAAGAAGTCATATATCCAGATATGTAAAAAGAGTGGGCAAAAATATGACATTATTTAAGAAAGCCTTACAAAAACGACAGGGTTCTGGCACTATGCATGAACCTCTAATAAAAGCAAGCCGTTTCAGGATGCCACACACTCACTGCCTAAGATAGATCAATACAGTCCTTTTGCCAACATCTCTTTTTCTTTTGGTAGCTGGTCAGATATCTCAGGTCCCTCTGGTTGGTATAGGGATGAGAATAACATGCTAGAACTTAAAAAGCTGATGGTGAAAAACCTGTAAGTTTCATGTGATTGCATGATTAATTTATAGACTGTCAGGGCAGTTTAAGGAAGATGACAAATCACAATGCCCAACAGGCAATATATTCTTAGCTCAAATTCTCAAATAACACAACTTCAGTTGCTTAGTATTAAGACAACGAACAATTTTACATTAATTAAAACTACAAAAACAATAGGCACCCCTAATAACAGCAAGATATTTTCATATGCTACACATTCACCACCTATGTCAGATCAATACACTCCCTTTTCCAGCTCATTTTTCACTGTTTTGCCAAACTGGTTGAACAGCTTGTGACCATCTGAGGAACATGCTAGAACTCAAAGAGCTGATACTGATGCTCTATCTTTGTTTTTGAAGGACATTCATACCTAATACAGCCTATAGATTGCCAGGGGCAGTTTAAGGATCTTGACAAATCAGGATACTCAGTAAGCAATATGTTTACAGATGTCTAGCTCAAATCTTAAATAAACTGTAGATGCTCAGTATTAAGAGAACAGGCAAAATATATTAAATTAAAAAATCTTTACAAAAAATAGACACAGACATAGTGCTTGGACCCATAATAAAAGCAAGTTATTTCTTCATGCCACAATTCACTGCCTAAGCCAGATCAATACAGTTCCTTTTCCAACATTTAATGTTTTACAGTGTTGCCAACCGGTTGGACAGCTCGGGACCATCTGGTTGGTACAGGGGAGGAACATGCCAGAGCTCAAAGAGCTGCTGCGGAAAAAAATCTTCATTTTTATGGACTGTATGGGTAATTTATACCTAATGTAGCCTTACCCACAGACAGTTGGGGGCAGTTTAAAGATGATCACATATCAGAGTACCCAGTAGGCAATATATTTACAGATGCCTAGTTCAAATTCTCCCATAATAACAACAATAATAATAATAATAATAAAATGTATAATCAAATAATACATTCACAAAAAGATTCTCTGTATGAAGAGGAAGAGCAAAACATATTCATATGACATTCATAAAAAATTCTTTAAAACAACTGCCAGAAAGTGCTTGGACCCCTAATTAACAGTAAGTTATCTGTGTGCCTGCTAGATCAATATATGTTTTACTGCTTTTCCTTGTTACAGGAGAGGAACATGCTAGGGCTCTCTGAGCTGATGCTGGACCCTATGGGTCATTCACACCTAAAGTAGCCTTGCCTACAGGACTATCAGAACCGATTCATCATATCAGGCGTCTAGAGGGAATCCTACTGGCCACTTAGCTTGGCTTAGTGTATTATAAACTAGTGCAATGTAACAGTGCATTCCCTGGGATGGGACAGCAAAGCTTCTGCGCATGCTCACTCCAGTTCTTATTCAGTAGTGCGCACACACACACACACACACACACACAGGCACCGCTTTTAAAGATGACTGGACAGCTCACCTTGGTGAGCTGGGCGATCTTCTTACTCATCTTGAGGTGAAGGTCTTGAGTGTACTCCAGGGTTATGCCTGACTGGAAGGACATGGAGGAGGTGGACGTGGACGTGGATGTGGAAGTGGAAGTGCTGTATTTTCCAGCAGGGCTGTAGTATTGCTGCCATCCCGCTCCAGTCGCCATCTTCACAACCCTTCTAAACGCTGTTACTATGAAGGTGTTAAAATCAGTGGCAGAGACGCTGAGAGCAGGGTTCAGGGGCTTCAGGGGCTTCGGGGGCTTCAGGGGCTAAGCTACTATTTCCAGATAAAGGCAACCCAGAAAAAGATGCTACATCAACACAGAGACGCTGCGTTAATCCACAACAGTCATGTTTTTTCCCGGCTGGCTAATAGAAACCCAGCGCTGCCCGTACAACGTAGTGCACGTTAGATGTAAGCGAAATAAAAGCACGTCCCCTATTTGTCGAGTGTTGTCCTCGTGGAAGGCAGCTAGCTGAGCATTTTTGTTCCCGGTGTTATTGTTATTCTCGCCGTTTAGCTCACCGCTAGCGTAACGTTACCTCTGGATGAAGAAGGCATGAGAAGCCTCGGATGTTTCGGCAGTTTTCAGTTTTCCAGAAATTCCACCGCTCGCTTGCAGAGCCGGTCGCTCAGCGTGGATTGCTTAAAAGTCTGAGATGTGTTTTATGTTGTTGGTGAGCCGGAGGAGTCCCAGTCAGCGTGTCTTTTCGACCCTATCGTGTGAATGTGTGTGACAGAGAGAGGGAATGTGCGAGGAGGTTTTTGCTGCACTGCTCAAGTCTGAGCTGTTACCATGGATCGCCTCAACAGTTTACATGACAGCCAGTGACGTCACGGAGGGCGCCCGTATTCGGGCAAGTCCCGCCTGCCAGCGCTGGGATTGGCCAGTCGAACTCCGAAATCTGCGCTAGGATTGGTTAGGATCAGCCTGCGTATGAACTTCTAGCCTATGCTTGCGCGGATGGGCGGGGCGTTCCTGAATACGGGTGCGGAACAAAAATAATAATGCCCGTTCTCTCCTCCTCCCGTGAAGGTCCATTGATGCGTTTTTTTGAGGATGCGGTGCGACACAGCGCCTGCAGCCGGTGCTTCATAGTACAAGCTTTGCCATGTCATAAATTTAGCGATAAGAATAATCTAAACAAATAAATAAAAAATGTAAAAAGTTTTCCCAATAATAATAATAATAATAAAAGTGATGATGATGATGATAAAAGTATTTAAATAGTCATAAAATAATAATAAAATAACAATTCTCCTTCTTCTTCTTCTTCTTCTTATTATTATTATTATTATTATTATCTGCAATTTTTATCCTATTATTTAAAATTCACATTTATACATTTACTTATTCATTTACTTATTGTTCCATTTTTAGTTTTTTTTTTTATTTGTTTGCTTGTATGTTTGTTGATTGAATCATTTGTTTCAGTCCCTCTGGCTAGCAGCACAGGCCTAATTTAATGCACAATCTCAGTAAATGTAAGAGCCTCATTGATAGGTGGCCGCATTGTTCGGCACAGAAAGTAATTTGTCAAGAAGACAAGTGCTGCCTGCAAAGGAGAATGAATTAAATATTTTCTAGTCAGTAAGTGGATGCAGACCTCAAACTCAGCAGAGAGCTCTGGCGCTGAGTATATAATCATTCTCAAATAGACAGTAAATGTCCCCACAGAAAGCAAGAAAAACAAAAGAAGTCATTATCTGCTATAAATTAGGACTGAATGTCCGTTCTCACAGTGGCCCAGTCCTCTATGCGAGTCATGCTTTTGTTCCTGCATGATCTTATGACATCATGACAAACACAATGCAGGGTTTAACAGCTCGCTGTGGTTCGCTGTGCGCCCATACGGTGCAGTCCATAAGTATCTGGACAGTGACACGGTTTTTGATTTCTTGGCTCTGCACTCAAGCACACTGGATCACTCCTGTATTGGGTGAAATTTCAAATATACAGCTTCATTTTAGGGAACTGGACAAGTTAAATTCAACTGAAATAAAACTTCTGTATCTAGTTGTTGCAAATATTTAGCAAACACTGCTTCCCTGGGTCCCTTCTGCTTGTTTCAGAGGCTTTCTGCCTTTGGCCTTTAGTTCAGGTTGACTGGTTTAGCTTCCATTTTTTTGACCTTGAAAAACTCCATAGCTGCTTCAGTTCTACGTTTTATCTGCTGTGTAGTAAGTCTTGGGGCTTGTAGGTTTATGTATGTATAGTCTTTGCAAGAATTGGACAAGAAATCAAATTACACATTTTTCCACCTACCTCAGATATAAGCAGTTGACTAGACAAGACACCCAGGTCTTCATTAAGGTTGTGTAGACTTGTCAATGTGGTTTAGGACAGAGTATGACTTTAACCTAAGCTAGAACAATGAATAGAACTAAACTGTGTAGCTGACCTCAACAGGTGCTACTATCTGCAGTCATAACACCTGCAAAGACAAGTGAGTGCTTCTGCTGGCAGCTGTGCATCATGGTATATCGGATGAGATGGAATGATTTGATTCAGGGTTGGTTGGGGGGTTGTGCTGGAGCCTATCCCAGCGGTCATTACACCCTGGACAGGTCGCCAGTCCATCACAGGGCCAGAACAAAACAATACTGACCTATTGGTTCTGAAGTCAGCTTCTTTTTTTCGCCAGCTTCTTGCTCAAGTTTTCCCGTTCCACCTTAAATGGTGCATGCACAATGTTGTATGAGTGGTCACTGGCTGGGGAGGGCCAACCTTTTCACAATGCGGGATTAGCAAGCACACACGGCCAGAATAGCTGTTTGCTGCTATGTTAAGGTTTAAAAGATCGTATATACAACATTTAATCTTCATCTGTCCATAAGACTTTGTCACGGAACTCTACGGGCTTGTTATTGTGCTTTTTTTAGCATTGTGTAACCTGGCCTTACCGTTCTTAAGGTTTGACCTTCCATGGAGTTGTTGGTGTTCTTCTGTGTATCTGTGTCTACATTCTAGGTAACATTCTTGTTCTGTTCAAAGTTTTTTCTTCATGATTGAAATTCAGCTTGAGCGCCTTGAGGGACTGCTTATAAGGCATATAGCAAGAAATGGCAGGTTGTTTGCTAATGTAGACAGTTGATTCTGACACACCTGATGTTTTGGTTATGATTAATAGTGATCAGCCTCAGGATGTCATGTTCTACTGGCACTGACACTCATAGCATTTTGAGAGACAACAGCAACAGAGTCCAGATCCAAACACCACATCAAGAATAAACTCTAGACCTCAGAACCTCCAACCTCAGAAAGTATGTAGATGTAAACATGCCCACATTAAAGCTGATATTCTGCATTTTAAACTCGCAGTCATGAGATCATTTGAAATTCATGGCTCTAAGGCATCCGTCTTGAGTGACCTGACCACAAGTGGACAGTGAGATGTATAGCTGTTTACACCTGCCATTTCAATGCGTCTCCAGTGGCCACATATGTTTGTATTTCGTGACTGAAGGAATGGTACCACCTCTCATTGTATTTGTTGTCAGACCAAAATGTGCCATGAAGACTCGTGTGTGTAAATGTACAGGCTGTTATGAACATTTAGCTCACAAGATAGTTTGGTTCTGCTGTGAAGACACTGTTGATTAAGGCTGGTAAGTGTTGACTGGGACACACTGGGATGCTTTAAGTTTCACACTACAAATGTAAAGTCATATGCATCCCTGACCACCTCTGAAGAAGATTTTAATGCATTTCTGGGATGAATTGGATGCCCTGCAAACCTAAACTTATGCTGTCCACATACAACCCCAATTCCAATGAAGTTGGGACGTTGTGTAAAACATAAATAAAAACAGAATACGATGATTTGCAAATCCTTTTCAACCTATATTCAATTGAATACACTACAAAGACAAGATATTTAATGTTCAAATGGATAAAATTTATTGTTTTTTACAAATATTCACTCATTTTGAATTTGATGCCTGCAACATGTTCCAAAGAAGTTGGGACAGGGGCATGTTTACCACTCTGTTACATCACCTTTCCTTTTAACAACACTCAATAAGTGTTTGGGAACTGAAGACACTAATTGTTGAAGCTTTGTAGGTGGAATTCTTTCCCATTCTTGCTTGATGTACTTCAGTTGAACTTCAGTTGCTCAACATTCCGGGGTCTCCGTTGTCATATTTTGCTTCATAATGCGCCACACATTTTCAATGGGAGACAGGTCTGGACTGCAGGCAGGCCAGTCTAGTACCCGCACTCTTTTACTACTAAGCCACGCTGTTGTAACACGTGCAGAATGCACTGCATTACTTTTTTAAGTAACTACCACGCCACTGATCAAGACATGTTTTAAGGTTCAGGCCCTTTTGTGAGATAGCATAGTGTAGCTGCACGTCAGTGCCAAAACTGACCATTTAAATGAAAAGATAAATACATACCCAGCGAGCACTAATAACTGTGCAACTGATTTTCAGTCTGACATCATAGCAGCTGTGGGAGCAGTACTGTAAGCATTCAAACTGTACTTCTTTCTGAAATGGAAGCTGATGCACTTCGTTAAACAGACTGATGTTGGGTTGATTGGAATTATTTGGAAAATAGGGCACATCCCCGTTTATCTGCCTGCTGATAAATAATGCACGAACTGAGTGTTCTGGAATGTTACTGAAATATGCTCTTTAACTGCTACATTCAGAGGCTTGAACAGCACATGTAGGCCAACCAAATCATCCCTCCTGCACCAGAGACAGATGAAAGATGTGGGTGAAAAATGCACCTGGGACTGTGGGCATTGTGCTCTGGGGAGGAATGACAAACTGCTTCTACTTTTCCTCCACACAAGAATGAGTTTACAAAGTAGGGCTGCTTGATGTAGCCTATAGCTTGAGTGCCATCTATATATTGGAATTTACTGGTAGCACACATGCCTTAATATGCAAATGGGTCCTCTAACAAGTCACTAAAAGTTTAATTGGTTGGATGAATCATCCATCCATTCCATCCATTTTTCTAAGCCGCTTCTCCCTCAGGGTCACGGGGGGGGGGGTGCTGGAGCCTATCCCAGTGGTCATCGGGCAGAAGGCAGGATACACCCTGGACAGGTCGCCAGTCCATCACAGGGCAGACAGACAGACACTCACACCTAGGGGCAATTTAGCATGTCCAGTCAGCCTAACTTTGGACGGAAACCAGAGAACCCGCAGGAAACCCACGTAGACACGGGGAGAACATGCAAACTCCACACAGCGAGGACCCTGGTCGTCCCAGCTGGGGAATCAAACCCAGGCCCTCCTCGCTGTGAGGCGACAGGGCTACCCACCGCGCCACCGTGCCACGCATTCATGTAATCCAGGGGTACACAACTGAGGTCCTGGAGGTCCAGTGTCCAGCACAGTTTGGTAGTTTCCCTCTTCAAACACACCCACTAAACCTTGGAATTAACAGATGAGTGTAATCAGGTGTGTTTGAGCAGGGAAATCACAAAACTCTGTTGGCTCTCCAGGCCTGGAGTTGGGAACTCCTGACATAATCCAACGCTACAAATCAATTCTAAAGCAGGCCATTCTTTCACCACATCTAATGTATTTTGGCACCCCTTGTCAGACGACATGTTGGAAATGGAATTTGAACCATGGATATTCAAACTTTTGCACACAGCTGTAGGTCTCTTTCATGTTACATGACCATTTCAAGGAGGCCATGTAATGTCCTTTACCCTTAAACTGTAGGATTATTATTCAGTTGTGATTCTGAAGATTTTTATATGGAACTACTACGTAGGTTATGCAGTTACAAGAGTGAATAATGAGTGTGTGGGCCCACATACAGACCCTTATACTTGTTACTTTTCAAAGGGATCACAGCTTGCTATTTCCTTGTATTTTTCTTGTTACATTTCTGTGGGTTTATGTACCAAAAACAGCCAAAGCTACAAAGGAAAGGTGGTTTTACCTGGCTCAGTTTATGCAAATACGCAGCAGGCATAATTCAGTGCAACTGGATGCAAAATTTACAGAGAAATATTGTCTTGTGACACTGTTGCCATAACGTGATGCTCCAATTAAAGGCCTGTTGAAACAAAATGAAGCATCAACCCTCAAGAAAATGTTTGCTTCAAATAGAAATCATGCAGAAAACATGCTTCTGGCTTTGCAACAGAAACTCGCAAGAGCTGATTCAAGAACAAAACAGATTTATTTTTTCACAGAATTCGAAATGCCAGTTTCATTTCATTATAAATGGACCAGTATACGTTTTTCTAAATGACTTGTTTCTATAACTTCCATTCCAAGTGAAGAATATTTTCTCTTCTCCATTTGGGAGATATGTGTTTTTCTCCTGACAGCAATAATAAGTAAAGATTAACAGTACACTTCTTGGACGTTTAACCGATTAATGAAAGCACACAGTAAATTTCTACTGCTTTTGCTTGCATGAAGACCCTCATCCTGGCATTTCTACAGCTGGTGTTAAGAAGCTTATAAGATATTCTGGAACATGAATGCACTCAGCTCTTGGTAAATGCCTCCCGTGCTGAAAGTCTTGACTGTGACTCATGCCTGCTTAGCATATGGCTATGGCTCAGAAACTTTGGTATGATCAGCCAGTGAAATGTGCTAACCTAGTGGTCTGAAGTCATCTTCAGCTAATGTGTCCAGGCCTTGAATCAATTTGAAGAGCAAAACTGTAAATTAACTGTATTTTCCTAGGAACAGAAGCAGCAAAATGCTGGTTAAAGCATTATCTTTCTATGCCATGGAGCCAACTAGGTTATTACTTGTGTCTCACCTTCCGACTCCTGAATGTTTTGGCATCAACATCACATCTTGTGTGATTTCATTCAATGTATAACTATGGGGAATATATGTATTGGGTCTTAGGCTGCATATTTATCCTGAAATCATGACCAATAAGTAGACACTGGCTATGTTCAAAATACCATACTATACTGCATACTTCAGCAGTACATACTGTACACAACATTGCACAAGTACCATTGTGTACAATGTATTGTATTACAGGGCAGGAGCCTGACCAACTTCAGAGACTAAGCTAATCAGACTGATCTTAAGATCAGCCTCTAGTCCCTGTTTAGCAATCATTTTATTTTTCTATCATTTATGCATCCATACTGAGATAAGGAATCCAAATGTATACATCTATTAATTCCACTAAAAGGGGTATTAAAGCTACAATATGTAAGCAAATTTGGGGATTTGGATGTGTAACTGTGTAACTGCATGCAGTATAGGGAAGAACATTTTCCCCAAGTGGATGAATCTGATGATCGCGAGCACATTTGAAGATTATTCAAAGAGAACTCAGGTAAAACTTGGTGAAGGATGTGTTTTCTGAGGATGTGAGTGATTCATCTACTACTGGCATCATATCTTCATCAGCATAATGTTCATTTTGCAATTGAGATCTAAACATCGAGTCAGACCTTCACTGCAAATAATGGCATCTTGTCAAGTGAACGGATCTTATATCTAGTTGATATATCTAATAATTACCATTTTGAGATGGTTGTTTTGAGCCATTTTTAAAGTAATTGTTTTAAGTAATTTTAAAGTAAAGTACAATCATATGGCCTTCAGATTAGCTCAAGTACAGCATAGCCAGCTTTCTTGGAATGGGTTTCCATGGCCAAGCAGCTGCAAACAAGCCTTACATCAACAAGCATAATGCAAAGCTTCAAATGCAGTGGTGTAAAGCGCCACCACTGGACTCTAGAGCAGAGAAGACGTGTTCTCTGGAGTAATGAATCACGCTTCTCCGTCTGGCAATGAAAATGGATGAGTCTGGGGTTGGCAGTTAGCCAGGAGAACAGTACTTGTCTGACTGCATTGTGCCAAGCGTAAAGTTTGGTGGAGGGGGGATTATTACCATTTTGAGATGGTTGTTTTGTGTCATTTTTAAAGTAATTGTTTTAAGTAATTTTATTAAGTACAATCACTCAATTGATTGACCATAGTTTAGCTAATTTTGCATAAGATACTATTTGTTTGCAGTGTTCTTTATGAGCTCATGCATGCACAAACACCCAGTACATGTTGTAGCAGTTTAAAGATTCACAAGCAGTAAAATTCCATGGGCTGCCATCATGTTCTTATCCACTGTAGTGTGTCATAACTTTTCAAACCTAGTATTTTATTATATTAGGCCTACATACAGCTTATGAAAAAGTAATGAGATGAAGCAGTTTTTCATTTCTTTTCTAACTGGTTTAAGAATCTTATATTAGGTTTGGAAGGCTAGAACGGAAACGTTAAAATATTGGTTGTGCTTGGAGTGAGCCAATTCTTTATTCAGTTTCTCAGCCCTGACAGTCTCAGCCTCATGAACTCTAGGCCATCTACTGTATTCAGTGGTACAAAATCTCATACCTTTGTGAGGTGAAAACATCTGCCAGCGACTTTAATTGCAAACGCTGTCATGCTCTTTGCGTCAAAAAAATAAAATGAATTCTTTTTTAAGGCCAACAAGAAGCAAAAAAAAGGAACAAAAAAGCCCTGTCCTTGGAAAACTGGACACTGCTGGCAGTGAGGAGAGTTGCTAGGCAATGGCAACCCTGAGAGGTTGAAATGTTAACAGAGAGAGAGAAGAAAGGCCATAACTATTTTTCTTGCTTTGGAGAAAATAATGCACATTGATGCTGCAGCTTTCTGGAGGAGGTACCGTGTGCCGTTTCTGACCTTGCGAAGCAGTCAGCCCCCACAATGTGATACTACGCATATCCTGGCCTAGTCATATATCTTGGACAGGTGAGAGAACTGTCGGAGTTATGGCTGAAATTCAAAGCTCCACATAGCGCCTCTGATCCAAATGACATCACAAGATGGCTTGCTGCCCTCGTGTGCCTCTGATTAGCTTCATTATCGCACATTGCAGCGCTGGGAGCAGGCTATTATTGTGATTAGACACCACTTTACCAGATCTTTCAGCTTTACTTGTGTCACCAAGGAGCATCAAGATGGGGTTCAGCTTGCCATCTCCTCCACCTGCTTCTGTCATCACCTCAAATGGAGCAATCAGGGCTTCATTAGAGGCAGCATGCTCTATTCAGTCCTGTGGAGCACTCATTTTCCCAGCTGCGGTGGGGGAAAACACTAGCTTCTGCTGTCAGACATCCAACATCTTCCAGATTCCTCCAGTCTTGCCTGGACATGTAGCTCCTGAGCTCCTAACCCAGCACTCTACACCATTCATCAGCCTGGCCAGGGGAGCTGTGGAGGAGAAGATACATGCTGCTGTCCTCATAAATCCTGAAGCTAAAGTCATTCCAGCATTTATTAAATGGAACCAATGATTAGTAGCCTATATCATAGCAAATGTACTCTTATTCTGATATCACAAGATGTATGATATATATATATATATATATATATATATATATATATATATATATATATATATATATATATATATATATATATATTCCTGCAGGCCAGTACTGCACTGTAGAAAAGTTCTACTAATGTAAAAGTTAAAGAAAACTTGCTGCACTGCATTTTAAGTAAACCCAACCTTTCAACAGTCTTGCCGATATGTCAGTAGTTTCTGCAACAGAGGAGCAAAATCCACTAAAATGGAAATGGAATTCATAAATAACCATGAGAAACAAAAGCACTTTTTAAAAGAATAGGACTTAGACAGAACATTTGAAATCAGCAACACAACAAGTTTGTGTTAAATGTCAGGACGGTGGGTCATCCCGATGGCATTACCAATATATAATAATAAAATGCCCCATATAATTTATAAACAGTACTGTGCAAAAGTGTTAGACACCTAGGAAACATTTAAAAAGCTATTTATCTGCACAGTAAGCATGTAAATACAGGTAATATTAATACAAAACATATTGATTTTAATTATGTCAGTGATCTTGTTTTACCATTATTAAATCTGTCCTCAAAGAAGGCCAGTATTATTTATAGTAATTTGTAGCATTATCCAAAACCTGGTTTCGCTAATCAATGCTTTGTTAAATAATTTGTCATTTAAATAAATGTCCATGTGATGACATACATCAAGGAGACATTCTGGAACCAAACCTGTGTTCTTCTTTTTAGCTGAAAAGACTTATAACAAGAAATTCCTGTTACTTTTTACTGTATTTGTATTTGTAACGGTGCAACCTCCAAAAGAAGAGACACCGGGATTTACGCACGGCCAAATTGGCGCTATGGGCGTGGGTGTGGATACGAGGAGGCGAGACTCCAAGTTCAAGTGCACACGTACTTATTTTATTACACTCAAAACAAAAGAAAAACTGAATTAAACAGAAATAAAACGAAAGATAAACTTGAGACTTCGCTGCAAGGCTAATCCTCATCACAGGTTATTCCCAAACTGTTACAAGCAGCTAACAGCCTCGTACCGGGATTAAACCTCTCCTCCCACAGGTAGCTGAGAAGCCCCTGTTGAAAGAACATCGAGCGTTCTTATTGTCGAAGCCCCGCCCCGACTAAACTAATAATTAGCTTTAAGGGACGATGTCCCAGGGCTCTAATCTACATACACACACAAACATATATACACACCCATCTATACAGCTACTGACTAGTCGTGACTACTATATACATATTACCGGTAAGTATTCCTTAGTTAACTAATTCATTCCTTTGCAGGTTTTTCCCTTTAGAACACTGAGGCCCCTTTCCTTCCCTGAAGGTGGATCCGCCCAACAGGGACAAGAAGCCTCGGTCCACTTTACCTCCCATTTGCCCTCATCCCCTTCTACACAGGACATCAAGGTAGGTACATACAATATTCCTATTAATCTCAGTGATGGGCATACACTGCACCATCACAGTATTTATTTGAATTAATTCTAATATTATAAGGTGTTTTAACCATATGAACACCAGCAGTTCAATTTTAGTTTCACCAGACCACAGAACTTGATTTAAAAATGCCTCTGGATTATCTAGATATCGTTTTGCAACCCTCAGACATGTTTACCTTCCATGTAGACTTTTCCATATAGATAATGTTTGTGCAACAATACTGCACAGTAGACCAGTGCATTAATAATCTTGTGCCAGCCAGATCTTGTTGTAGACTGTTGGCAGTGATGTGGGGGTTTTGCTTTGCACAGCTGATCAGTCCATAAGCATTTCTATCAGTTCAGTTTTCTTGGTCTTTCAAAACTATGTTTTGACAATTCACCTTACCTTCCATGTCTTAAAGACTGAAAAAATTTCATAGTGAAAACGATGAACAGGAAGGATTTAGATATTTTTTCATAATTTTCTTGCTGTGCAACAATCTGTTAAGTCTTTAATGTCAAATGCTCAGTCAGCTACCAAATGAGCCCATGGCTGTTGAGTACAATCACAATACATTGAGAGGTTTCAACGGCTCGCAGAATTGATTAAACTCTGGAATTGTCTGCACCTACATAGATTAAGGCATTAAAACTAACTAAACAAACAAACAAATAAATAAATAAAAACAATAGTGGGGCAACGGAAAGGGAGTCTGAAAGTATTCCATGACAGAGCTTGGCTTTTCTTTTTTCTACTATGCTAAACTCAGAAAAAAATTAAAAATTGTATTTAAATGATTAGAAATATTATATTTGTATGCAAGTATTTACATTTAAATAAATGACATATATTATTAATATGCTGAATTTAGATGAAAATATCTATATGTAGTAATATAACAAATAAAACGTAAGGTTTCAAACATGTAAATGTTACTTTTGCTAAATGCCAATAAGAGTCCTTGGGCAAGACTCCTAACACCGCCTTGGCCTACTTTTGCCCTGAATAATGATGAAAACACACACACAACAGCTACAGCTGTCTGGCTGTGAGATGGTAAGTAATGGCAGTAAGTAAAGCCAATGAATAGGCAGAGCTTGACATGCATACACTCACATACACAAGCTAGTTTAGATATCTTGGATATATTAAACCATTATTTCATTCTAGAAGCTTATTTAGATAGATTAACTACACTATATGTCCAAAAGAAAGATGGAGCCCTAATATGCAAGGTAATAGCCATCTAATGCCAGAACCTGACCTCACTAATGCTCTTGTGGCTGCAATCAAATCCTTACAGCAATGTTTCAACATCTACTTTAAAGCCCCCCCCAGAAGAGTAGAGGCTATTATTGCAGTAAAGAGGGACAAACTGCCTATTAATGCTTAACCACCCTACTGTAAATTCACAAAGCAGCTGAATGTTGATTGAAATCATTTCAGCCAGTGCAGCATGTTGGCAAACCTTTCACAGGCTTCACATCAGAAACGAAATATAGAGCATTTCATGGAGCCAAGAAAACAGAAATCAAAAGCTTTTAGATAAAAAAAACACCATTACCAGGTAAAAGCCATTTAAAAGTCATTAAAACAGTCTGTATTTAACGGCAAAGTTAAAGGCTTGGGCATCGTGAAGATTCAGCATATACGAAATCTAAAGTAGAATTCTGGCTTTAACAAATAGCTTGATATGTTATTGGCTGTAGTATGCAACATTCTGTAGTAATTTAACCCCTAACATAACCATGGGCCCAAGGTTTTATTCTATAACCAATAGCTCAATCAGTTTGCATTCAAGTCCCTGTAGTTACTGAATAATAAGTACTTATTAATACTTATTACATATAAGATTTTAAGGGGTTAACAGAATTCATGATTATATAATATTCATGTTCTGTTACCCAGCATACATTGCACAAAAAACATTACAAAACCATTGAGAATCGCTGAGCCTATATATGGACATGTATTTTTTCATATTTGAAATCCATGCTTAAACACATTATAAACACTAAGATGCATTTCAGAATATATTGCCATATGAACTAAATATATATTAATAAATATTCAAAATAAATTTATTTTAAAATGTATGGGGAATTATTACACATAATAATGTACCATAAAACAAATGAATGTATGTAAATGTATTTATCAAATACTGCACATATGAAAATAACTACTTGCTAATAACTAATAACTACTAGTGCAGTTTACTGTTTGGAATACCTTTGAAATGGATTTATATTCTAGTATCTTCATTTAAAGTGTGAGAACATGAGCCATTAATGGAGCAATAGCTACAGTTATAAGTATTGATACACTATGGAAATGCAGTTAAAAATAAATAAAATAATTTCGCAGGCCAAATAGGCGCATGTCACAGGCCTGACTTTGGCCCGTGGGCCCTGTGTTTGTCACATAGGCATTAGTGACTACTGCAGCACCGCTGTACGAGGTGAGTAGGCGTGGTTGACAGGTGTAGTGAGGGATTTTGGCTAGAGTGCCCATTTAACTAGTGCATGACAGCATTGCTATCAATTCAGTCCCAAAAAGAAATACAGACTTCATAAACCTGAATTAAATCTGACGTGAAAATAAAGTCACTGTACAATTTCTTGATATGGAACTTTTTTGCCATGAATCTCAGTGATCATCACAGCTGTCATGATGGTGTTTGCTTTGACGCGCTGTAATTGCATAACTGATCCAAATTGGTCAGTCTCTCAGAACAGCCCCTTGGGCTGTAATAGTCTGGGTGGAGGTTTACCCACCACAGAGCTGACCCAGGATCAGAGCTCCAAACATCTATAATGATCTTGACCTTCAGTCATGGAACAGTCATAATGGATTTTCACTCAGCGCTGTCTCTCTGGGGGAAATGAGGAACTGGACAATTTATTTCAAGTCTCCAGACAGATGAACTCCTGAGGTCTTTCTCATTAGTCACCTCCCCCGGGAGACATCACTGTCCCCTCACAGAGCCCCCAGCATTCGTTGCTCACACTGTACCTATTCATTGAGATAATTACCTTTGATGTGTCTGCAGCACTGAGGTGGCCGTGTGTGTTTAGGTGTGTGGTCTCTCCCTCAAGATGGCTTTATCAATGTGACAGTGTCATATATTCTTGCCTCCAGGAGACTGCAAATACTGATCATACTAATGACCTTCACTTGTTTCCTGTTATGGACTCATTAGCACCACTAGACACTCGCTGGTCACTTTATTACAAATAACAACCTTGTAGCTAAACCTTCCTGGTGTACTGGTGTAAAAATTCAGGGGGGGTGACATTTTTTGAAATTATGCAAGATGATTTTGGGGAAAAAGCTGTCAGATATCAATTATTATATAGCTGTCAATTACAAACTCCAACTAAACCCAAAACACGTTATTGTTTTGTTTAGTTCAAATCAATAATGGCAAAAAGAAAGAAGCACTAGCTTGCCCCTGTTTTCAACACTTTACTGGTCTATGATTGTTTATTGACTTATAAACAATGGTAAACCCTCAGGTCTGACTCTCATTTATTGTTAAGTTTTGGATGGAAACAAAAGGGTTACATTTTTGAAACATCCAGCTAAAAATCAGCCAATCAGGAGTGGTATCTAGGTAGATATAGCAAAGTGAGCTCTCCTACTGGTTAGGAATTGTAGAGCTTAAATAGAGGCCTAATGTGTTAGATCATCCTGCGAAGTGAATTAACCAATCATGTTTTGATTTCCGTTAGCTGGGATCAATTTCATGAGGACAAAACATCTCTCTAGGCCAGGGGTCGGCAACCCAAATGATAAGAGAAGCCTTAAAACAAAAATCAATTGGGAGCCGTAACATTTATGTCCATTTTACCCTCTTAGCTGTTAAGATGTCTAAGTACAGTATGTGCTAATGTCTTTGTATAGGATAAAAATAACCAACTTACTTTACTCTGCTTTAATTTAGCTCAGCTGTAACTGCTTTTCTCACATCTCTGGTTGGAAACTGTTGCACAACAGTAAAATAGTTTCTGGTAAAATATCTCCTAGCATTCGACTTTCTACGAGGCTGAAGTCGACTTTTCATTCACCAGCTTTTTGTTCAAGGTTTCCTGTTCCACCTTAAATGGTGGAAATTGCAACGAGAATCTGGCAAAACAGAGACTGACTTCAGCTTTGTGACGTTTTCATGTTGGTAGTTTCTCATTGCAGATTAAACATATCAGGAAACCAGCTGGAGCTTATGAATGCAAATAAGTCCCTATGTCTCTAAATTATCGAGGTTCGTCTTAAATCTCTCTCTTTGCCTTTTTGTTAGCTACTAGCTAGGTGAGATTTTTGCCTGCCTTGCTATGGTAAATAGCAGTCTGCACTGCAATCTTCAGGGTTAAAAGTTGGTAAAATGGCAGATACAGGCTACATTACCTCCAGCGTTAAAGTCCATTTATTGTAAAAACTGTGTTTGAATGATCATCAGAGCATTATTTCACTGCTAATGAGAATTATTATTAGATTATTTTTACCTGAAAATCGAATTCTGCAACAGGGCAGTAAAAGGGACGTCCCCTGACATCCACAACTCCAGTTCACTGCGACCACAGCGAACATCCACATGTTGTGTTATTTAACAGAAATGGTTAAAATAAAGCTGTACATTTTGCATCACAAGTAAATATGAAAGCCAAATAAACAAACAAGCTTGCTATATGTATTTAGTTCCTCACTATATTGTCATCATTTTGCTTGTATCAAGTCTATTTTTTTTTTAAACAAGCAAATGTATCTGCCAATATAGTGAGTAAAAAATGTAAACAAATGAATAATCTAAAATGATCTAATAAAATAATCAAATAATATAGATTTCCACATTGGAAATAATAGACATATCAACTATTTAAGATGTAAGATAAACATATGAGATCAGTTTATTTCACAAGATATGTTTCTGAAGTGTTGAAAGAATCAAAAAAAGTCAGAAGGGCTGATTTGAAGCTGTTGATGGATAATGTGTTGTATGTAAGTTTATTACTATCTAAATAAATGTTTAACTATATTGTTATTCAGTATAGTACAGCAAAACAACAGACCGAGAAGGATTAATCTTGTCAGACTGTATTATTTTGTAAGGGTGGATATGTTTCTGCTGACCTTGCCTACCTTGTGTTGACCTATTCTGCATGATATAACAGTGATGACGATTCTTGGATTAACCCAGAAAAAGCTACTTGCCCAACATATTCTGCCATCTGTACATTACAGACAGTGAATCTGCGTACGAGTCTCCTCCAGAGGCTAACAGGGCTTTCAGACAGAGGCCTGAGCACGACCTGAATGGGTTTGTAGCAGATCCACACTCTCTTTTCTTTCTGCTGCAGTCCTCTGCAGGCAAATTTTGTCAGGTTCGCTGGATATGAGGATACACTCTGTCTGAGGTCACTGCTTTCATCCTCTGCTGCAGGATGTGATTTATGTTGCAGAACCAACAAAGTAATTAAAATGTTTCCTTTGCAATTTGTTGGAGCAAAACAGTCTAGATTATTATAAATGAATGCTGTCCTCAAAAAGAGATGCACTAAGGAACATTCTCTGTTACACATTTGACATTTGTACGTACAATTGTACGCAAAAGTTTGGTCGCCCCTGGTCACATGACATTGGTTTGTTTATTTTCTAGGTTAACACAGCCTCTACAGTGAGCACATCTCTGCATATTGTAATACAGTCACTGTTTGTTTGCTGAATTTAACATATTGGAAATAATAAGACATGCAATGTGGCCTGTGCAAAGGTTTAGCACGTTTGTAATTGTTATTAGTTGGCCTTTATG
Source organism: Pygocentrus nattereri (assembly GCF_015220715.1). Lineage (NCBI taxonomy): Eukaryota > Metazoa > Chordata > Actinopteri > Characiformes > Serrasalmidae > Pygocentrus > Pygocentrus nattereri. The sequence goes on from NC_051214.1 coordinate 41,948,390, forward strand.
TTCACTATGGTGTCACTAAGCCCCCCAAAGGCTTCCGTTGGTCCTGCAAGGCCTACTTTCACAAAGCTTCGCATTCTGATTCTGATGAGTTCTGTTTTAGGATCTGACTAGTTAACTAATTTGATATTTTAACATGCAGCAGCATTCAAACTGTATTCATACAATCATGTAGATTTTATTTTATTTCTTTTTTTTCCAATTTGTTAAACTCAAATAGAAAGGATGTGCTAACCAAGTGAGGGTGTTAAAACTTTTTCATAAGACTGCACAGCACTGCATCTAAACCCCAGAGACCACTCTTCAACTATTTCCAGTCAAAACAGCCATTAAGTACACTATCCATTCTTAAGCATCAGGAAAACAGCACAATTCATATACTGAACAGAAATTAATAAGATACCTCAACAACTAAATATAATATTAAATATTCACCATAGTGACCACCCTTTGCCTTCATTACAGCTTTCACTTTTTTATTCACGTTTTTCCACAGTTCCAAAGCTCAATCTTAGATGCTGGCCACATTTTCTGCTTCTCATGATGCAGGTAGTCTCAATTATAAAAACTGGTGAAATCTGGTGGTGTTAGTTTTGGTAGTCTACCAGGTCCTGCATTGTTTCCAAACTCCAGTTTCTTGTTTTTTTTTTTTTTTTACTGATTATTTTCCTTATGGAAGTTGATCATTTTACCCAACTGATCTCCTCAGGAATATCTCCTGGAAAGTTAATAACTTATATGTAATGGCTGGTGTCCTCTGACTTTTGTACAGTGCCATACAAACATCAATATCATCACTGTCCAAAGAAAAACATCTTCAAAATGGTGACTTTACAAGAGAAGGCAAGAACCTTCTTACCTTTTAATGCAAGTTAATCTAAAGAGAGTTTACTCCAATGTGAATTTTGAGCAGTTTTATTGGTCCATCCTTAATAAAAATTTTGACACAACATAAAGAGCAGTTGCTGTGTTTAAATTATGCAAAAAAGTAAAGAAAAGAAAAAACCTACAAAAAAAGGAGATACATGTTTTTTTATTTGGAGAGTGATGATAAGATGTTCATGGCTGATCAGGCATAACATCATGACCACCTCCTACACTCATTGTCCATTTTATCAGCTCCACTTACTACATAGGTGCACTTCGTAATTCTACAATTACAGACTGTAGTCCATCAGAGACGACAGCTCACTGCTGCTGCACAGTTCGTGTTGGTCATCCTCTAGTCCTTCATCAGTGGTCACAGGACGCTGCCCACAGGACGCTGTTGGCTGGATATATTTGGTTGGTGGACTATTCTGAGTCCAGCAGTGATGCTGAGGTGTTTAAAAACTCCAGCAGCACTGCTGTGTCTGATCCACTCAGTTCAGCGCAACACACACTAACACACCACCACCACATCAGTGTTACCGCAGTGTTGAGAATGATCCACCACCCAAATAATACCTGCTCTGTGAGGGTCCATGGGGGTCTTGACCACTGAAAAACAGGGTAAAAGGGGGTAACAAAGTATCAGAGAAACAGATGGACTACAGTCTGCAATTGTAGGACTACACAGTGCATCTACAGAGTTAGTGCAGCTGATAAAATTGACAGAAAAACATGTCCATGGCAGTAATAACACATTAATATAACTTAAATAAGTTAGAATAAAAAAGTAGTAGAGTTTTGAGAGATCAAGGTGAGTTGGTCTGCAGAATGCTGCACAAATGATGAATGTGCTCTAATGCTTTGAATTTATAATCTGAAATTTTTCATTTCAAACACCTTGTTGAAGGCAAAGAGTCAGAATTCAAGGACTGTTCTTGCGGGGAAACGGTCTGCTGGTGATTCCTTACAGGATGAAAAGTGTGTCTTGCGGCTGCAGTTGTCTGGATGTGAGATGGTGAATAATGACAGTAAAGCTTATGAATATATAAAGGCATGAGCCATGAACTTCCCAGCAAAACTAATTTGGATGGAGATACACTATGTGCCCAAACATTTGTAGACACCTGTCATCCAGCATTTCTACTGAAATCACTTCTGAATTCAATAATTAGGATAGCATCTGGACACTTTTGGACATATAGTACCTATAGAGGTATAAAGCATTCCACTGCAGAAGTGAATTTGGGGATAGAGCCCAACTTCAGTGGGTTTCATACTAATGAAGTAAACAGCTCAGTTAACTTTTAACTGCCACTTAAAAGCAATACTGTCAACTCATCCATATTTCATACTTTAAAAGATCAAGAAGAAAATGAATACAAGTTGATAATTCACTTCAGTCACCTCACTGGCAAATTTGTTTTAGCAGTCTGACACTGGTGCCAAAATACAGAGCATCTTCGTGCGCCAAAAGCCAGGAATCAATAGCTTTCAGCTAAGAAATATTAGCAAGCAAAACCCATTTAAAACCCAGTATTTTGGTCTACATTTAACAACAAGTTCAAGGGAAAGGGCAAAGTGATGATTCAGCTTTCACTACAGGATATAATTAAACACTTCACTTCTTGAACACTTGAATTTGAATATAAGAGAGATTAATGACTGAGGCCTGATCACATTTCATCCCACCACTTCATGCAATGACAAAGAGCAGGGCACAACCTAGCACATTTTGGTTTTCGCACAATATATTTTTTACTCTGTTCTATGCTACAAATGAAAATGTGGACATTTCAAGCGCTTTTTTCAAGTTTCAAGCGCTTACCATTTGTACCAAAAGTGGCACAAGTGCAAATGTTACATGTTACACTGTAAGGGAAGTTCATTTTAACTGACTATGGGACTTAATGGGGCTAAAATCTGCTCAATTAATGCAAACACAAATAATTCAATACAGTTCCATGTTGTTTGTCCTAGAAGATACTAGATGTTTAAAATCCCAGGCTTATTACATACTAAGGATAGTTAGTAACTATAGGGACTTCAGTGTAAACTGACTGAGTTATTCTTAGGTTATAGAAGTGTGTAATAAAACTTTTAAACTGGCCATTGAAGAGATTAAACATATTATTATTAAAAAGTGGGGACAATCTGTAAAATACTAACAGAAAGCAATGATTACCAAATTCTATTTGAATGGTATTAAACTGAAACACAATATGTTCTGTTTAATCTCATGGATGCCATTGTTTTTTGTAAATTTATACTGTAAATATATACTATTGATGTCTGTAAATTTGATGCTTGCAATGCATTCCAGAAAAGTTGGGAGAGGAGCTTGTTGACCACTGGCTACATCATCATTCCTTTTGACAATACTTAATAATCATTTGGGGACTGAACACACAAACTGATCCAGTTTTGAAAGCAGAATTTTTTGTCTTCAGCTGTGTAAGTGCACAGGGCCTTTGTTGTTGTATTTTGACCTTGGCAGGTGGGTCAGTCTAGCAGCCACACTCTCTGATTACATAGCCCTGCTGTTGTGACACATGCAGAATGTGGCTTGGTGCTGTCATATTGAAATACGCATGGATGTCCCTGAAAAGAGACTGTCTAGCAAACAGCAGATGCTGCTGAGAAACGTGTTCAGCTTTAATGATGCTTTCACAGATGCCCCAACCATTAATGCCTGTCCACACTAGGACAGACCCTGACTTTTGAACTTTACTCTGGCGACAATCTGGATGGTCCTTTTCCCCTTTAGTCTAAAGAAAACGGCATCCATTTGTTCCATAAATAATCTGAAAGGTTGACCACAACCTGTTGCTATTGGTCCATTTCAGATGATCGAGCCCAGAGAAGTCAGCAGTGTTTCTGGATGTTGTTGGCACACGACGTCCTGTGCATAGTACAGTCTTTGCATTTGTGGATGCAGTGATAGACTGTGTTTATTGACAACAGTTAAAGTATTTCTGAACCCATGTGGTGATATCCATCACAGAGGCATGCTGGTTTTTAAAGCAGTGCTGTCTGAGGGGTTGAAGGTCACAGCTATTCAGTACTGTTTTTCAGCTTTGTCCTTTACACACAGAGATTTCTCTGAATTCCCTGAATGCATTGAGGATATTTTTCAATGTTGAGGGTAAAAAAACTCAAATCTTTACAATCAGGCTGAGGAATTGAATAAACAATAGAGCTTTCCTGGATGCTTGTTTTACACTCAAGCATTTGTTTAAAATGTTTTTTAAACATTTCACAATGTTCATGCTGCAGACATCAATTTCATAGTGAATGTATATTTACAAAAAAACTGGTCAATTACAGTTCCAAGTCCATTTATAAATCACAGATTTCTGTCTTTATCTGCATTTCAAGTTCTGTGCAAGCTTTTTTGGAATTGGGTTTGTATATTATTATAAAATATTGTATTATTATACTGCGATGGACTGGCGACCTGTCCAGGGTTTATCCTGCCTTCCGCCTGATGACCGCTGGGATAGGCTCCAGCACCCTCTGCGACCCTGAGGGAGAAGCGGCTTGGAAAATGTGTGTGTGTGTGTGTGTGTGTAGTATTATATATAAAGACAACATATTAAAACTGAGAACTTCTTTGGAAAATATATGCCCATTTACAATTTGATGCCAGCATGGGTGATATGCACATCTGTGAAGGCACCATTATTGCTGAATGATATATAAACATGTTTTGGCAAGATACGCTGCCATCCAGACAACATCTTTTTCAGAGAAGGCTTACTTACTTATTTCAGCTAGACAGTGCCAAACCACATTCTGCATGTACTACAACAGCACGGCTCTGTATTAAAAGAGTCTGGGATCTAAACTGACCTACCTGAAGTCCAGACTGTCACCCACTGTGAACATTTTGTGCATTGTGAAATGAAAATACGGCAAATGAGACCATGAACGGTTGAGCAGCTGAAATCCTGTATCAAACAAGAACAGGAAAACATTTCAAAACTACAGCAATTGGTCCTCCTGGTTCCCAAACGCTTACAGAGTGTTGTTAAAAGAAGAGATAGAGTGGTAAACATGCCCCGTTCCAACTTTCTTGGAATGTGTTGTTGGCATCAAATTCACAATGGTCAAATATTTTTCAAAAACAATAAAATTGCTTAGTTTCAACATTTGATATGTTGTCTTTGTAGTATTTTCCTTTAAAAATATGGCTTACATGATTTGCATATCATTGCATTCTATTTTTATTTACATTCTACACAACGTCCAAACTTTTTTAAAACGGGGTTGTAAATTTACCAAATTGTTTTTTAAATGATAAAATGAAAATATATTTTATGACCTGCAATATGTTTAGTATGTGGATAAAAACTTCCAAAAAAAGTTTCTGAACAGGCCTGTTAAGATCATGAAACTTTAGCTGATGATTTATTGCCTCGGAGAGAATTGCAATTCTGTTTTCTTTTATTTTAATGTCTTCACCTCAATCAATTAATAGAAAATAATTGCAGTCATGTTAAATAATTGCAAATAGGCGATTGTGTAATAATAGTAACTGGCCTATTTCTGAATTTATATGGGGATATATGGACTTCCCTTCCTTGCCAGGCTAGAGGGGTCAGCTGTAATTTAGACTTTGGCCAGGTGTAGTTATGAGTTATATACTTCAAAATTATGCTACAAGCATAAAGAGGGAGATTACAACAATACAGGTGTGACTTACACAGAGCTAGAAAAACATTACTTCCAGAGTGAATCTCGAGAAATGTCTGTCTGATTGCTGTGAGAATTTGGAATGGTGATATGAGAAAGTGACCAAAAGAAAGTTGGTTTAAACTTGTTTATGCACAACAAAGTTGTTTTACATTTTACCCCAAATTATTTTTGCTCCACTATCTTTCAAGGTAAAAAGAAGAAACAATGAACAATAACTTTTTACAGCACTTGTTACAGCACTCAATACTCAGGGCAATATTTTTCTTCCTTGCAAAAATGTCCTGGATCCATTCAATTTTGAGGGCATCTCCTGCGCACAGCCATCTTCAGGTCATCCCACAGAGTTTCACTTGGATTCAGGTCTACACTCATTGATCTTCATTGATTTCCTTTTGGTCAAGCCATTCCTTTGTTGATTTAGATATATGCCATGTCATGCTGTTGTCATGCTTCTTCATTTTCAGCTTTCTAGCATTTGCAGACTGAAGGTTCTGCACCAAAATCAACTTTAAGCTCTTCATGGCTCCCTCCGTCTTGATTCAAGCCCCAGTTACAGGTGAAGAAAAGCTGCTCCAAGGCATGATGCTGCCACCACCATGTTTCAAAGCGGATATGAAGTTATTTTGGTGATGTGCTGTGCTTTTCTGTGCACCAAACTTATCTTTTCAGTTCAACCTTGGTCTCTTCAGACTATAACACATTTGTATACATGATTTTAAGAGACTGAATGTATCATCACACAGAATTTAGCCAGAAATGTGTATGTAACTAGATGATGTGAAAATCTAAATTTTTCTTCTAAAGAAGTTAGAACTGAACAGTGATTCACACAATAAATTTAAAACTACTTCTGGACATTAAATGAAAATGGCAAATGACAAGCATAATGTGATCATCCGTCCATATGGCTACTGTTCATACACGCTATACATTTTAGTGATCAGGTTTTTAAGTGCAAAACTGTCTGGAGCTTTGAGGAAGAGCCTTTTTCTTTTCTTTTCTTTTTTTGGCTTTGCTATGGCAAAAACCCATTTTGGAGTCAATTTTTGAACTCTTTCATCATTGATGTTCAGTAAAGCAGACAGAAGAATATGAATGAAAAACTGAGGAAAAGTTATTAATATCAAGAGCAATGTTGGAGCCTGAAAACGAAAGAAATCTGAAGTCAGGAAAATAATCTGCAACAACAAAGGCTTTCAGCCAGCTGCACTACAAGACAGCATCTACTAAAGCTGGGTGTTTTACCAGGCCTGTGATTGTAAAGTCAGGGATAATCCTGGAGTGGCCGAGGCACCGTCTCCACAAATCCTTATTAGGGTTTTAACTAAATGCCTTTTAGTAGCTGCTTTTAATGTTGAGCAGGTTGTGTGAGACAGTATTGAACCCTGAAAGTTCTTCAGAGCGTTGCAATAAATCAAGCACATCAAATCAAACAAGTTTAATCATTTAAACTGGAGATAAAGCTAGAATACCTTAGAATACGTCTTGAATCTCGGCAGGCTTTATTTTAGGTGACTATTGTCTTAATGCTAAACCTAAAATACAATGTCAGAAGAGAAGTTTAGTGAAAAAGTTGTAAAATTTTAGACTTAGCCAACGAAGACATGCTTAGTGCCTGAAGTTTGCTTCGTTAGTTTTGCTCTGGAGCTACAGGGCTAACGTAGCTAATAAGTAATGGAAGTCTGTGTTCTGCCAACTGCATTACTTACTTGACTCAAAACTGATTGCTTCACACCCAAAGTCAAAAAGTAAGGTTTAAAAAAACAACATTAGGCTACTTTGGGTCTCACAACTCGGCTATATCTGCTCAAAATTTCTTTGCACATCAACCTGCACCCAAAGCTGCAAGCGACTCATTGTATTGAAAAAAACAATGTTCATTTAAAAAATGCACGGCCACTACAGATTTTGAAAAATATATAAATTAAATAAAAAATATAAACTTCAATCTAAAACAAGGGTCTTCAGTATGCTCAAGGTATTATAAAGTTCAGAACATGTCATTGTTATTTTCAACAGTTGCAATCCAGAAATGTGGGGTTGCTGCAGCCCCCTTGGTACTCCTTCTTCCTGCATTGTTTCTTTCGTCACCCTATATGCAGTGCTCTGTTCTCATCCCATCATGCTTTCACCCACACAGTGAACAATTATAACTTTGTAAGTTTCTCCAGAACAGGATATTTCACATCAAAGCACTCTGAACGTCTTTGTTTATGGAATTCCCTTTTAAGTTTCAGGTAAGGGTAGGTCTGAGTCAAGTCGTGAGTGACCAAGTGACTCAAGTCACACATATCAGGGTTCGGTGTGAAGTTGAAACTGGTTTAGCTCGGCCTGCCTGGCACATGTGCAGCTGTGACAAACATACAATACAGCACATGATTCATGCACTGGCGAGAAACGAGCATTACAAGATGTGGGAGTTTGCAGAAATTCCGTGTTCGTATGTATGTGTCACAGTCAATATGATATAATACAGGGTGTTTTGGCATCCATCTGCAGCGGCTGCACACATATCGGTATGAGAAGATGATATATAAATGTCTTATCAGGGGTGACAGACAGCAGAGGTAGGGGGAGATTTAAAAGCACTGAGTCATACTGCTGGGATCTGGTGAGCCACATAAGCGCACAATTATAACTAAATGAAGCCCTGTAGAGTTCAGCTATTTCATATCCTTAGTAATCAATCTAATTAGAAAAAATGATGTTCTTGGCCCAACTAATGAGGACACTTGGGTATCCACTCGAAAACTTTCTTTAATTGTGGCCTGTTAACTATGAAAGACTTCAGCCTTAACCTCTGTGATTAGTTGTGAGATACTGCAATTCACAACTTGAGCTGTACTGCCACCTTGTGGCTTTATGACACATTTTACACTTTCCTAATGAAACAATTAGTTAAACACATGAAAACCTTTGGAAATTGTGGCAAATAGCTGCTCAGGACAGAATGGTTGACAGAATGATCTGCTTAATTCCTCTTAATTACCAGATAAAGAAAGAGTGCATTATATATAATATAGATGAAGTGGAAATTATAACAGTTCTTGGCTGATAGATTCACATTAAAGTGAACCTCAGGAGAAAAAAATAAGAGACAAGAAAAATGTCAGACATTTATGGAGCCCCGTGGATGACATCCTGTATAAACTAAAATAATGCGTGGCCACGCCTTATTAACGCATGGGAACGAGATCCTAATGCCTGGCCACAGCATAGTAATGAGATGATTATTTCATGGCCATGATTTAGTAAGGCATGGAAACGAAATCACAGCTTACTAAGTCGTTGGCACGCATTAGGATCTAATTCCCATGCCTTACTAAGTCGTGGCCACGCATTATTTTTATATTCACTGCCGGGGCTCTTTAGACCTTGGCCCTTTAATGATCCATCTGCTGCAGCAATTTGTCGGAACATCTGTTATAGAGTGCTGCCATCTAGTGGGTTATTTCTGGTAGTGCAATCTGAAGATAAAATATTGTAGAATTCTAGTGTTTAAGTGAAATGCAATTTTTGTGTCATATGATGTACAGTTTTTGCAAGTTTTTAGAATGAGCTTTTCCCCCAAAAATGTTAATTCATTTTTTTATGAGCAGCGGATGTCCAGTACAACACCAATGCTAAACTTATCACTCGCTAACATTTACACTACTGAGGAGATTATCAATTTGAGTTATGTTAAGTTTAATGACTAATCGTCACATTGGTTTATCAGTCTACTCAGTCTTTAGCAGGAACTTCAGTTTGTAAAGAAGTCGTTAATTCAGGGCTTCTTTAAAGTCTGTTTATCGAGGGTGTTTGCTATATTCCAAAAATGTTTATAAACAAGCATTGATGGTGTTCCTTTCAAAGATGCTATATATGTTGTTTTTAATTTTGTGGGTAATTATTCTAAGGTGTTCTTTTAAAAGTATAAGTTACTGTGTTCTGAATACTGTCTTTACAAAATGTGGTTGGTTAGTGTAGTGGTTAACACCTTTGCCTTCTACGCTGTAGACTGGGGTTCAAGCACCCTACACCATACCAATAAGGGTCCTTGGGCAAGATTTCTAACCCCACCTTGGCCTACTCGTGTAAAAAATGCTCAAAATTGTAAGTCGCTCTGGATAATAGTGTCAGCAAAATGCCATTAAAAAAAGTGTAATGTGGACTGAGTACACATACTTTATTTCCCAATATGTATTCTGTTACATCCCAATCCTGGTCCCAGCGCCTCTGCTTGTTTTCAGACACTGGTTTGTTGCTACTATTCACTGCAGGCAGAAATGACAGGGTGTCAGTGTGTACAGTGTTACAGCGAGTCAGACATCTGCCTGCTTCAGAGCCTCTCATTCTCCTCCAAACACAATGAGCCACTCCACAAAGCTGTATGTCTGACAGTTTGACAAGCAGAGGTGGTAGGATTCATGTGTATCGCAGGACGTCTGAATGTGCTGCCGTTTCTTCCTGCGGTGCAGATGATAATAAAATAATAATAAGTTACATTTCTATAACGCCTTTCACAAACCCAAGGTCGCTTGTAGCTATGCAGAGCTGCGGTGGAACAGTCTACAACAGAATAAACATACTAAACAGTGGAAACGGGGAGAAAAATACTGGAGAAAATACACTGTTCATTTCAAGTTTGGGGTGATCTAGCTTTTCAAAACGGTTTAAAAACTACTGAGCATGTTTTAGTCTAACTTTTAGCAGCAACAATTTCACCACTTAAAACCCACCAGGCTTATTACATCCTAAGACTTATTATTTGGAAATGAATAGAAAACAATGCTTTCTGGCTTATTAATTTACAACTAGATGTGCATTTCCTGAAGGAACTGAGTGCTTGAAAAGAGCTGCAAGTGTGTGTGTGTTTATGTATGTTTCTGTGTAGGTGAACAAAACCTCCGTAGGTATGTGTCTGTGTGTGTGTGTGTGTGTGTGTGTGTGTGTGTGTGTGTGTCTGTGTGTGTGTGTGTGTCTGTGTGTGTGTGTCTGTGTGGTGTGTGTGAGAGGGAGATATATATGTGTTTGGGGGAGGAGGGGAGAGTCATTCAAATGAACTGTCACTCTGTTGTTATGCAGCTCTTAGTGGAGACGCCTTGTTTCACTCCGATTTGCACCCTCTGAACAAACAGTCATAACTTGGGAAATGTTTATTCTATTGCTTAACCAGACAGTTGGTGTGAGATAAGACCCCTTGATGATCATTTTGATGTAATGTTGTGTGTATTGAGAAGAAAATGTCTGAGTTATGATGAGTTAAACACAGAGAAAATCTTGAAATAAGCAGATTCTGATTTTGAGAAATTTACATGGGAGTGAATGGGGCAGTTTTCTGTGCCTAGTGCCAAACAAATGCTCATAACTCTAAAGCTAATTGATAAAATGAGGAGATATTTTGGGGTTTCAGAAAGGACAAGTTTCTCTACCATTTAAAACTGAAATGGAGTTTCTAGGTGAAGGTTTAAGGATTTTAAAGCAGATTCCCTGTGTGATCGGCTGTGTCTGTGAGACTGAGTAGCCTGCTGTGACGTCATCGATGTAAGTTACAATTTGAAGTTCTGAACATTCCTCCATTCATTCTTATGGGAGGTTTTTAATATTTAAACTTAATTTTATTAAAAACTACCAATCCGATCGACTCCAAAAACACAAGTCACAGCGCAGAGACCATCTAAACGCAGTTTGAACTGAGTCTGTACGTTAAGCGGTTCGGGCTGTATTAATCGCAGAAAAGTCTGGAAGAAGAATAAGAACTATGAGAGATAACGATAGAGTGCTTTTTCAAGCCCTCTAATAAAGTTATATTTAACCCATTAATGTCGAACAACTACATTTAGTCTAACAAGGAAAAAATAGCACTTTTTCTGATTTGTCTAAAGCACATGTGTCAGGGTCCAGTCCTGGTGGGCCACAGCACTCCACATTTCAGCACACCTCATTAAACCTCATTAAACACACTGATTTAGTTCATCAGCTAATTAGCAAAGTCTTCATGAACTGAATTCAGAGTGTTAGATGAGGGTAAACACTAGGGCTGAAACGATTATTCGAGTAACTCGAATAATTCAATTACAAAAAATATTCGAGGCAAATTCTCACCGAAGTCCGTCTATTTTAAATGTCTCTGCGATCGTATCACTCCCGCTTGTATCACTCGTATCACTCTCTGACAGGTTACATCTCAAAACACGCCTTCCCCATACATAAGGTAGTAATATTAAATGCAACAGATGGACAAATTAATTTGTGACTACATTCACTACACCATTTTCCTTTTTTTATTCAGATAAAACTAAGGACAAATAGGCTAACCTGTTTGTGAAGCTGTATTTCAGTTTTGTTTATGTACATCATAAAAGTTTCACAGAAAGGTTGAATAAATGGGCTTAGTTCTGGAGCCAATAAGCCAAAGGTTTTAGGCTTTGATCTAGTAAAAGTGTTGAGTTTGAATAAAAACGTTTTGTGAGGAATAGCAGCCAATTGCTTGCTCACAAAAGTGTGATTTTATCCAATTACTCGATTAAGCGATGAAAAAATTGACAGAATACTCGATTCCAAAAATATTCAATAGTTGCACCCCTAGTAAACACTAATCTCTGCAGATTAATAACTAAAAAGTTACGTTAACTTCTCTCCATCATCCAATAAGAGAACAAACACATTTAGACTATAATCACATTATATTCTTATTTTCCATTTAAAATAGCGATTTCTGAATATTTTTGTACCATATAAATAACATTCAGTATGCAAACAGACTGTAATGTCACAAAATAAATTCTTTATCTTTGTCTTTTTGGCCCTCAGTCCACTGCACACACTGCACTTTGGCCACCTATAACAAATAGCTGTGCACCCTGGTCTAAAGTGACGACATTTTGTACCTTGGATGAACATCTTACAGTCTCCATTTTATTTTTTTGATTCAAATGGATACTGTTAGATGTTTGTCCAAGGTACAAAATGTCTTCACATGTAATCTTATTACTTTGTTTTATTGTTTTGTGAGAAATCAATCTTCCCATGTGACCAGAAGAATGCATTTAAAATGATAGCTTAAAATTAATTACAATTAAAGACTTATTTTTTTCTTAAATATGTATCCATGTTACAGATTTGATCAATTAGATTTTTTTTGTTTTGTTCTCATGAAAGCTCAGTTCCATTTTCCATTTTCCATGTAAACAGCTGTTTTCTCAAAAAATGCCTCCCATAGCCATTGGAACAAAATCTCATATGTCCAAAAAAGTAACCTTACGAAAGTAACAAAACATTCTTAACTTTCATTGAAGTTAATGTAAAAAATATTTTATTATATGTTGTTTTGGACTGTTCTGCTGGTCAGTTTGTCATTTGTCAATTGGCAGCTGCCAATCTGTTAATAACTGAATTCTCACCCTAAAGCTTCTTAGTGTTCTGATCAGCTGGTAGAGAGAGTGTTCAGTGTTCTACCGTTAAAGAATCATGTTTGTGCTGAGATGCTCTCAGAAACCCGACTCTTACTGTATGGACCTGTGCTGTTGGTGTAATGGTGTCTCCTCTTCTGGCTCACCCTGGCAGCAGGAGACTGGCTCTAATCTTCACTCTGAGCGTGAACAGATGTATCTTACTGAGCAGCCATGATCACCACAGCAGCTGAGAACATCTTTCTATTAGCTGAAGGCACCATGCAAGCTTTCTCCAGCTGCTCTCCTCCTGTTTCCTTCTGCTCCACTCAGTCCAGAACACAAACACTCAGCAACCAGACAAGGTAATGAAAAAATGACCACAACAACAGCAACAACAGTAATAAAACAGACTGTCGTTCTTTATAGCCAGTATACACTGGAATTTGCTTAACTGTTATTGTTATTCATATAGCATTGTGTGCAAAAGTCTGCACATATATATATATACAGAGGTGGACGAAGTATACAAATCATGTACTTGAGTTAAAGTAGAGATACCCATGGTAAAATACTATTCCAGTAAAAGTAGAAGTCCTTACTCTAGACCTCAACTTGAGTAAAAGTACTAAAGTATTTGCCTTCAAATGTACTTAAGTATTGAAAGAAAAAGTACTAAAAGAGTAATTATGGCTCTGATGTCCTGCTATCATTTTTATAACAAGACTCGCTTCATGAACTCATTTTAGGTGAAAATACTCCAGTGTCTCTCTTGGTAAATGAGTCTTTTAATAGAACGTCATCAATTAGTTCAGTTTAAGATTACTTTGTAACTTAGTTACAAGTTGAATAAAAACTTGCTTTAAACTCAGGATCAGAAGTTTTCCTTCACTGTATTGATCTGTAGGTCTCTGTTCATAAACACAAACTAACCCAAACTAATTTACTATAAAATGAAAGTGTTTGTATGAATTCAGAAAAAAAGAAACGCGCCAGTCACGACTGCATATGTGGACATATTTCTATATTGTGGTCTATTTACACAAATGCTCTCAAATTTTTACGCTGCTGCACTGATCTTGAACCGTGTGCTGCACTGGCTTGGTATGACCAACAGGTCAAAACAAGCTCAAAACAAAGTGACCGCTGTGCCCTGATTGGTGTTCTTGCTTTGTGCTTCTTTTGTTTTGACATGTTACGGAACGACAGATTTCTGAAAATGTAGTGGAGTAAAAAGTAAAATATTTGACTTTGAAATGGAGTGAAAGTAAAAAAGTCGCCCAAAGTGGAAAAACTTCAGTAAAGTACAGATACACGAAAAAAACTACTTAAATACAGTAACGAATTACATTTACTTAGTTACTGTCCACCACTATATATATATATATATATATATATATATATATATGTGTGTGTGTGTGTGTGTGTGTGTGTGTGTGTGTGTGTGTTCTGAAAGAAAATCAGCTAAAATATGATCTAATTTTAAAATAATAGTTAAAACATCTAATCTATGAAATTACACATCCTTAATTATGCAGTGATTGACTAACCCTAACCTAACCCTAAACCAAATTCAACCAAATACTTTCTGCACAGTGACTGAGAGGCATTTTGGCCCATTCCTCATTGTCCTTTATTCCATGTGTATGTTTGAGCTATCTTGTTTGAAAGGCCTAAACTATGTCACTTTGATAGATTTTTGGCTGAACTAAAAAGAGTCCAGTCATGACTACAACATTTCCTACATAGTGTAGTGCTTTCCTTCTCTGATTCAGCTTATTAGACCGTATGTAAGCTCTGGATGAGGCAGTGTTATGATACAGCAGAAAGAGCAGTGCCTCCAAAACTGAAATGAGCAACATCTGCTGTAAATCAGATATTATTACCCAGTTACTCCTGTGTTCTGACTGTCTACTGCTATTAGCTGTGCTAAAATAGAGGAAGGCAAGCTAGAAGCAAGCATCAGTTTCACTGCACTCTCTCTTGCCTTTGCAGGCTTTAGGGCCAATCCAATTTACTGTAGCAGCTTCATCTCTCTGTCAGTGTTCACTGTTATTTGATTTCTATTGTAAGAGGTCAGTCGCATATTAACTGCATCCGCACTGCCTGTGGTCACACAGTGAGGATCAGGTGTGTCTGCATGAAATGAAATAAGAGATAGTCGACCAAAGAAGGTGAGGATTTGGCCACTGAATTCAATATGTTGAACCTGCAAAACTGAGCTATTCCCAGCAAAGGCAGTGAGCTGAATCGCAGATAATCTGTCTGAACTCACACTGAATGTCTACGTAGGGTTAAGTACAGCTGTGTAGAATATTAATTAGTAATATTAAAATTCATGTACAGTTACGGTGATTTTGGCGTGCAAACAAGCTCTCTAACCAATCAATAACCAATTTACTGTATGCTGTGAGCTGTGTGTATGCTGTGATTGATGCCAATCAATCACAGTTCCAGATGAGCAGTGGTGGACGAAGTACACAAATCATGTACTTGAGTTAAAGTAGAGACCCCCAAGGTAAAATATTACCCCAGTAAAAGTAAAAGTCTTCCCTTCAGACCTCCACTTGAGTAAAAGTACAAAAGTATTTGCCTTCAAATGTACTTAAGCATCGAAAGTAAAAGTACTAAAAGAGCAATTAACTTAATTCAACTTAGTTACAAGTTGAATAAAAACTTGCTTTAAACTCAGGTTCACAAATGAGTTTTCCTTTACTATATTGATCTGTAGGTCTCTGTTCATAAACATAAACTAGCCAAAACTAATTTACTATAAAATCCAAGTGTATAAATTCAGAAAAAAGACTCACTGCATATGTGGACATATTTCTATATTGTGGTCTATTTACACAAAGTTAGGTTAGTTCATCATTTATGTTGAATAGACTCTCCCAAGATGTAACGCTGCTGCAATGCAGTGGAGTAAAAAGTAAGATTTGAAATGCAGTGGAGTGAAAGTAAAAAGTCGCCCAAAATGCAAATGTTTTGGTTAATCCAAATCCAGGAAATGTAAATAAGTTTGGTAAAAATATTGCAGGCCGATCTTTAGTCATGTGACATTGTGGACTCACCATACTGCAAGGTGAACTGCAATGAAAATATATAGCAATATAATTATTCCACTAGTATTTTGTCCATATTTTGTCCAGTCTTTTGTACAGCAGTGCTACAAAGTCCACAACACTATGAAGAGGAATTTCTTATGTTATTATTAAAGGGCCCCTTAGGCTACATGCTTGTAATTAATATTAAAAGACTTTTTTTTCTTCAATTATTCCCTACAGTGAAGCAGACTGTCTTTGTTATTGTAACTTTAAAACTGATGACAGAGAAATAATCGCTGTTCTAGTTGGCTGCCTTGTATTATTTGTTATTCAAAAAGCAGTCTGGTCTGCAACAGTTCTTATAACTTTGGAGTGAATGGACGGATGTATGGAAATGGATGTGTGTTGGCATTTATGACATCATAAAAACAGAGAATTTAAAACACTGTTTTTGCGCCTTAGTATCCATGTATGGCTGACCACAGAACTGGACTTGACTGGAGCTGATGGAACAGTCTCAATCTAGCTGTGACCCTGCCAAAATCTGCATTTTTATCTGGTTGATGTGCCTGTGGTCTGAAACTGATTAATACTGCATCAAAAAAAAAATCACACAGTCTGTAATTGTACACCAATATAATGGATATATAAAGTAAGATTTCATAAAGTGGCCAGTGAGTGAATGTACAAGATGGGAAGATGGGAGTTTCTAATAAAGTGGCCAGTGAGTGGAAGTACAAGGTAGGTGTTTCTAATAAAGTGGCCAGTAACTGGAAGTACAAGGTAGGTGTTTCAAATAAAGTGGCCAGTAACTGGAAGTACAAGGTAGGTGTTTCTAATAAAGTGGCCAGTTACTGGAAGTACAAGGTAGGTGTTGTTAATAAAGTGGCCAGTTACTGGAAGTACAAGGTAGGTGTTTCTAATAAAGTGGCCAGTAACTGGAAGTACAAGGTAGGTGTTTCTAATAAAGTGGCCAGTAACTGGAAGTATAAGGTAGGTGTTTTTAATAAAGTGGCCAGTAACTGGAAGTACAAAGCAGGTGTTTCTAATAAAGTGGCCAGTAACTGGAAGTACAAGGTAGGTGTTTCTAATAAAGTGGCCAGTAACTGGAAGTACAAGGTAGGTGTTTCTAATAAAGTGGCCAGTTACTGGAAGTACAAGGTAGGTGTTTCTAATAAAGTGGCCAGTTACTGGAAGTACAAGGTAGGTGTTTCTAATAAAGTGGCCAGTTACTGGAAGAACAAGGTAGGTGTTTCTAATAAAGTGGCCAGTTACTGGAAGTACAAGGTAGGTGTTTCTAAATGCAGCCAGTGAGAAGAAGGACAAAGTGCATTTTCTTATAAGGTGAACAGAACTATTAGAGTGTGTTAATACACAGTAAAATTGCACATGCAAAACACACAGAAATTTGTTTAAAAGAAAGCCGTGATGATTATTATTGGTGTCACAATAAGAGCCCAACCAGTGAATCACCCCAAACTGTAGTGCCGCAGTTAGCTTTCCATGTTAGTCAAGGCTATCTAGCTCTAATTTTCCCTCTGAGAAGGCCTGGGCTGTTAGACGTTCCTGACTGAGGCTTTAAATGCGCTGATTCTTTTGTTCAGTACTGTTTTGTAGTACATTTGAAAGTAGTTGTGGAGCATGAATACAACATTATGCAGAGGGACTTCAATTCAGCAACTTCAAATAGAGGCTCTAATCTCTGTATTCAATTACAGCATTAATATAAAGTCAAAACAGAGAATTCTGTGAGCTTGTCTGCCAATAATACCTTTTAATACCTAATAATTCAGAATGAAGGTAATTTTTGATGTTTCACACTGTTAAATTATTTGTTCTAAGACACAAATTCAAACAAGTTCAGTCCTTTTGATGTTCAAGAAATGACTTATTTATCTGGCCAGAACAATCCCAAGAGACAGATAATGGCCTTTTTTTCCTCTTGGAAAAACTACAAAAAGGGGGAAATCCTTTGAGAAGAAAAAACAAAAGCATAAAAGTCACACATTGAAGGTTTTCCACACACAAATTTCTTTCAAACATCAAAGGAATGAGAAAGACTGTGAAGCCCATTAGATGCTTGCTCGAAAAGAAACCTCAGATATGGATCTTTGGAGCCGTGAAACTTTGGAGAATCTGAGCAATGAAAGAGTTCACAGGCTTCGGGCCGATCCCTCTGTGTTGGACACCAACTGCAGCCCCACATACTGAGTATTTCTAGTCTTCTATCTGTAAATGATGCCGTTATCTATGGAAGCCCAGTCCCACCAGGCAAAGGAGAAAAATCACCTACAATATTTCCTTCTCTGTTTCTGGCAGATTCTGCTATATCATGATTGACATTGATACCGGGCGGCACGGTGGCGTGGTGGGTAGCGCTGTCGCCTCACAGCGAGGAGCCTGGGTTCGATTCCCCGGCCGGGTGACCGGGGTCCTCTCTGTGTGGAGTTTGCATGTTCTCCCCGTGTCTGCGTGGGTTTCCTCTGGGTTCTCCGGTTTCCTCCCACAGTCCAAAGACATGCAGTCAGGCCAATTGGACATGCTAAATTGCCCCTAGGTGTGAGTGCCTGTCTGTGTCTGTGTGTCTGCCCTGTGATGGACTGGCGACCTGTCCAGTGTGTATCGTGCCTTTCGCCCGAAGACTGCTGGGATAGGCTCCAGCACCCCCCCGCGACCCTGACGGAGAAGCGGCTTGGAAAATGGATGGATGGATGGACATTGATACCACCTTTCTAACAGGAAGAAAACCATTTTTTCCTTTTATCCATCAGCTGTTATTCTTTTCAAAAACCTGTCACAGTGCCCTCCACAAATATTGGCACCTGTGGAAATCATGAGCTGTAAAAATATTCTTAATTATTTATCCATTTGATATTTCATTCAAAATAATGCCAATCAATGTATGATTAAAGAAATGATTGCTGCAAAATAAAATATTTTGTTAAAACCCTGTGCGCACCACAATTGCTAGTACCCCTAGAAATTCGTAAGAGTGAAATCTAACTGAAGAACATTCCCATTCAATTTTAAGTTCACCTGAGCGATGAAGAACTCTTACATGGTTAATCACTCCACAGAATACATTTCCACTGCTTCAGACTCCAGTGGTGGCCTGCTGTACACCACTCCAGACTGCATGGCTAACTGCTTGAATTTATACACCTGTCACAATGGGACTGAGTGAAACACCACAGCTGAATGTAATGATTAAGTGGTGTGTCCTAATACTTTTATCCAAATAGTGAATATGAGATAAAACAAAGACCAAATGCCCTCAGTCAACCATCACCATGAGAAAGCAATGATTTGAACACCTAGTTTGAAGAATTGAAAATGCCCATTTGCACAGGGCAGTAATTAAGAACTTTAAAACAACTAGAGATATTAGGAATAACTCAGAGCTGTTATCCTGGCAAAGGAATAATTGCCAACAATTGTGTCACATTTAAGAAAATATTCTTTTTATTTTTGTATGTGTTTATTTGAATCATTCTACTTCAAATAAAGGTTAGATTTTTAAAATTATTTAGAACGAAAGATCAAAGGATAAGCAATGAAGAAGGTTTTTGCAGCCTGTTTTGCTCATATGTACCAGGGGTGCCAATATCTTTGAATTATTCTGTAGGTCCAAAATTATTACACATGATTGCATTTGGAAAAAAAGTAATTATATTTATGATACTAAGAAAACATCTAAAAAAAAAAAAAATTAAAATAAATAAATAAATAAAAAATTTGACAACATAATTATTTTGAGATACCAAGTCAATAGGTTGAAAAAAATTATATTAAGCCACATTTTTAAGAAAAACAAATCATTGTAAGATACTAGGTCAATATTTTGAAATATTTGTGAAAATAAATGTTGAGATACTGAACCAAGTGCCTGAGAAGGTAATTATTAAAAAAAAAAAAAAAAAAAAAAAAAAAAAAATATATATATATATATATATATATATATATATATATATATATATATATATATATATATATATATATATATATATATTATTTTGGGAAAATTTGTGTTTATTTTGTGATACCAAGTCTGAAAAATTGTTTATTTCCAGATACTACCTAACATTTTTGAGAATCTATGTAAATGTTTTGAGACAACTAGGTTTATTTCAAGTTACTAAGTCAAATCTTTGAGAAGACAAGTCATTATTTCAAGATACTAAGTTGCAAATTTGTGTAAAAAAAGTAATTTCGAGATACTACTGAGACAAAATTTGAGAAAATGTTTTGTTTTAAGACACAAGCTCAATATTTCAAGAAATATTGAGCTTATTTTGAGATACCAAGTCAAATCTTTGAGAAGACAAGTCAGCATTTCAAGATATTACATCACAAATTTGTAGGAAAAGTCATTTTGAGATACTAAGAAAAAAATTTGCTAAAACAAGTCATTATTTTGAAACACTGCCTTAATGTTTCTATAAAACTGTTTTTATTATCAGACACCAAGTCAAACTTTTAAGGACATAAGTTACAATTTCAAGATAAAAAGAAAATATATATATACAGTGGTGTGAAAAAGTGTTCGCCCCTTCCTCATTTCCTGTTTTTTTGCATGTTTGTCACACTTAAGTGTTTCGGAACATCAAACCAATTTAAACAATAGTCAAGGACAACACAAGTAAACACAAAATGCAATTTGTAAATGAAGGCGTTTATTATTAAAGGAGAAAAAAAATCCAAACCATCATGGTCCTGTGTGAAAAAGTGATTGCCCCCCTCGTTAAAACATACTATAACTGTGGTTTTTAACACCTGAGTTCAATTTCTCTAGCCACACCCAGGCCTGATTATTGCCACACCTGTTCTCAATCAAGACATCACTTAAATAGGAGCTGCCTGACACAGTAAAGTCCACCAAAAGATCCTTAAAAGCTACACATCATGTCGAGATCCAAAGAAATTCAGGAACAATTGAGAAAGAAAGTAATTGAGATCTATTAGTCTGGAAAGGGTTATAAAGCCATTTCCAAAGCTTTGGGAATCCAGCGAACCACAGTGAGAGCCATTATCCACAAATGGTGAATACATGGAACAGTGGTGAACCTTCCCAGGAGTGGCCGGCCGCCCAAAATTACCCCAAGAGCGCAGCGACGACTCATCCAAGAGGTCACAAAAGACCCCACAACAACGTCCAAAGAACTGCAGGCCTCACTTGCCTCAGTTAAGGTCAGCGTTCATGCCTCCACCATCAGAAAAAGACTGGGCAAAAATGGCCTGCATGGCAGAGTTCCAAGAAGAAAACCACTGCTGAGCAAAAAGAACATTAAAGCTCGTCTCAATTTTTCCAAAACACATCTTGATGATCCCCAACACTTTTGGGAAAACATTCTGTGGACCAATGAGACAAAAATGGAACTCTTTGGAAGGTGTGTGTCCCATTACATCTGGCGTAAAAGGAACACTGCATTTCAGAAAAAGAACATTATACCAACAGTAAAATATGGTGGTGGTAGTGTGATGGTCTGGGGCTGTTTTGCTGCGTCAGGACCTGGAAGACTTGCTGTGATAAATGGAACTATGAATTCTGCTGTCTACCAAAAGATCCTGAAGGAGAATGTCCGACCATCTGTTCGTGAACTCAAGCTGAAACGAACTTGGGTTCTGCAGCAGGACAATGATCCTAAACACACCAGCAAGTCCACCACTGAATGGCTGAAGAAAAACAAAATGAAGACTTTGGAGAGGCCTAGCCAAAGTCCTGACCTTAATCCTATTGAGATGTTGTGGTATGACCTTAAAAAGGCCGTTCATGCTCGAAAACCCTGTAATGTAACTGAATTAGAACAATTCTGCAAAGATGAGTGGGCCAATATTCCTCCAGAACGCTGTAAAAGACTCATTGCAAGTTATCGCAAACGCTTGGTTGCAGTTGTTGCTGCTAAGGGTGGCCCAACCAGTTATTAGGTTTAGGGGGCAATCACTTTTTCACACAGGGCCATGATGGTTTGGATTTTTTTTCTCCTTTAATAATAAACACCTTCATTTACAAACTGCATTTTGTGTTTACTTGTGTTGTCCTTGACTATTGTTTAAATTGGTTTGATGTTCCGGAACACATAAGTGTGACAAACATGCAAAAAAACAGGAAATGAGGAAGGGGGCAAACACTTTTTCACACCACTGTATATATTTTTTTTTCTCTGCCATGAAAGCGCCTTCATAATGTTCTCATTATTTGGAAACTGGGCAGGTGAGTTTTTGTTCTGTTCTGTTTGCAGCTCCTGTTCTGTCCACATGAGAGCGCACTCCTCCCACTGTTTACTCACAGCTTCTGCAGGTAAAGTAAAACACCGAACGCTGCATTAAGTCAAGAGCATGAACTGAGCTCAGGTGCAGCACATGTCTGGCCTGAGGTGAGATCAATAGTTCTCCCTTATCCTCTTCTCTTTCGCTCAAGAACGCCAAGAAAAGAATGGCAGCATCATTTAGTGCTTTATTATCTGATCAGCCCTTTTTTTCTTCATTCATTCTCCTGCTCCTCTGATCAATGAGGTTCACCACTCTGTGTTTTCTGTGTTATGATTATACTGAATTACTGCCAGATAGGGGAAATTCAGATTAGGTGAAGGATCAGAGAGGATGTAAAATTGACTGTTATTCAGCACCATCTCCTGCCTCAGTGCACACAGCTAAATTCACTTAGACCTACAGCAGATTCATTCTTTTACTAGGCACCATGAAAAATCCATTCATGGCCCTGGAGCATTTACTGTAGACAGTGCTCATACATCCAGCACAGCTGTGCAATTATAGCTCCAGCAGAGCTTACTTATATTGATACATTGTGTTCCTTACCAGCATTATTTGATATGATGAAGTAATATTGAACACAGTCCCATATAAACACCTGTTTATTTTCACCTGTTTTATCCGTAATGGTGAGAGCTGCTCCTGCATTGCAATGCTTTCCAGGCCTGTCACTATCGATTATAGTAGTGATGAAGCAAGCCACTGATTATTTTGACGAGTAATTGTGTAATCAGCTTTAAAAAGGGCCAAAAACAATAAAATGAACATAACTGAACAATAATAAACCATGCAGAGGCTTTCAAAGATTTTAAAATACAAAACTAGAATATGATAAGCCTTTAAAAAGGAAATTTGAAAATTTCTGCACAGTTAAATGGTTAAAATGTAATGTCATTCTGAGTGGTTTGATGTGAAATGTGAAATCCTGTCTAGAGAAAAGTCAGAATTGTTCACAGTGGTGGTGATAGGAACCAGAGGCCTGAAGCATTTAATACCTTTGCAAGCTCCCTCACAAGAAGTTATTACATGAAATGGTTACCAGTCAGCTGATTGAAGCCCCAGGCATTGTTTTATGATAGTTTTGAGACAATATTTTGGCCTAAAACACAATTTATAAAATCTATTTGTGGTGGAGAGGTGCACGCAGGATGATGTAAGGCAAAATAGTCCCCAAACCAAATGTATTTTTTCGGACTTTCCACTGTTCTACCATCATCACCAATATGTCTAAAATCCCTGAAGACTATATGGTTCTTCGGTCATATGGAGAGTAAATAATATGGCTATATTTTGTATTGTAGATATGAACCCTGGTTCCTATCACCACCACTATCAGAAAAACCTGAGGCTTTTCTCTACAGTGTAGAGAAGTGTCTCTACACTGAATTTTCAGCGTCAAATCACTCTGAATGACTTTGTTAACATCTCAGTGCCTGAATTACGCACATATTTCTAATAAGTGGAATTTCCCTTTAAAATGTTTTTTAGTAGGTATTAATAGGTGTTTGCATTTCAAATATGCTTTATCATCATGTAAATTAACATCTTATCATTACCAGTATATTATAACGGTAAATTTTAATCAGTGTTTTTTGTATTGAGTAAATGTGACAACCCTAGGATTTTTTACAGGGCATTTTTTACTGGATTATTGGTAACGACAAGGTCATACATAATGCATTGCATGTCTGTTTTAGAATGTACTGTCAGTACTGTCATCCCTGCATCTTCCACACACCAACAATACAGTAAAGGTCTCCATCCCCGCCGGGGAACTGAGCTTTGACATTTTGAAGAGCAGAGCTTTTCTTCTTGGATGCCATCCACCGCTCCCCTCTCTGTCACACTCTCGGGCCACATTTTATCATTTTATCACTGTCTAGAGCCTTGAAAAGGATTGATGTCCCTCCAGAGAGCCATGTGTGGGCATACCTTCACGCACTTGTGTTTATGCACGCTCACATTTGCAGACGTGTGTGTGTATATGTGTGTGTTGGTAGAAGTGGGTGGATATGAGTAAAGCGCAATGTTGCCAGTGGAGGAATTCTTTATTATTAATAATGCAGTGTTGTGATTACAGGTCCCCAAGCCCCATTAGTCAGTGCTGAGGTGGTAAAACTCACTACAGGCATGAAGGTCACACGCAGAGAGGTGGCAGCACTCATGGTGATTAAAAGAAAAAAAAGCCAGGATTTGTAAGTGTAAAATACTGATGCATTGATCTGAAGGTGGTGATTCAGCTGCACCAATTTTGGAATCGATGATTGGTCATTTCATTTACTTACATTTAGGTACATTAGTTAGATGGCTGCAACATGTCCTTCGGGATCAATAATGTGTCTGTCTGTCTGTCTGTCTGTCTATCATTTAGTTAATTTAGTTAAAACTGAAAGGAGAAGCAGTCAGGAGATATGAAACATTAAAATATATCATGTTTGTGTGTTTGTGAGTTCTGGAAAGCCTGAAATAGTCATTTAAAAGTCAGAGGTGTCGGGCCACATTTCACTGGAGCACATACCTTTACACACTAATGTCACACACACAAAAAAAGGTCCGGCTTGATCTTTAGGTCTGAAATGCAAAATCATCATTATACCGATGAGGATACTAGACTTTTTACTCACGTCCTTGGAAGACACGTCCTTCACCAAGTTTTGGCCGAGTTCTCTTTGAATTCTCTCTCGATATGCTTACAATTATTGGATTCATCCACCTGGGAATGGGGTCTGAAGCACAACCCACAATTACACGTTTCCACCAGAGAAATCTTAGCGTAGCTTTAAGAACACGTTTTTCTTTTTTCAGGAAAAAAGAAAATATTCATAGAAAATATTATTGTTTTCAGTATTTTATTGTGCCCACCATTTACCTTCAGTACAGCCTCCATTCTCCACTGTTCGGGAGACTTGCTCTCCAAAGCTTTCCCTTCCTGAAAATCTGCAGGGCTATTTTTCCACACCTCAGATTAAAAGTTTCAAGCAATCCCAAACAGATTCAGTGATGTTGAGGTCTGGACTCTGGGGTGGTTAGTCTATTGTACTGAAAGCACCAGCAGCTTCTTTGTTTGATATGCAAATTTTTTGTCTATTTCCTTTACTCAGTAAAAACTTCACATCCTTTCAGACCCAAAGTGCTGAGTTGTCTTCTCACAGTGGAAGGATGAACAGAAACACCTGTGGATTTTTTCAGATCTGAAGCAAGAGTGGAGATTGATTTTCTCCTCTCTTTCAAAGATGGAAGCTTTAAGTGCTGTTTATCTGATGGGGACAGTGTTGGTGGTCTTGCATGGTTGTTAGGAGTCTCTTTTTCCTTATGCAAGTAGATTTTCTTATATCTAATTTGAAAAAAAATATCTTTTGACAAATGAAGGGCCAGTTTGACTGGAAAAATAAACGGTGGCCTCTGACATTTGCATTTTTTTCACCAAAATAAATTTCATGAGCTTTCAAACGTACAAACATTTAATAAAAGAAGTTTGATTAAAAATAAATTCAGAAATATGCCTAAATAGTCAAACTAAATTGAGTTCTACTGACATTTGAGGTTTTATGATGCACTGAATCACTTGTGAAATAATCATAATGGAACTGAATCAACATGAGGTCAGAGATTGACAGCTCTGCTAGTGTTTGTTCCATAATGCCATTGCTGGTTCTGTTTTCCTGCTGTGAAGCAGAGGATTTAGAGCACAAAGGGGCCTTGCATATGAAATACCTCTTTGTGCATTCAGCACATGCAGGCTTGGACGGCTGTAAAAGAAATCATGCAATATTCTTCTTTCTACCTCTGCTTTATGGCTCTGTCTCAGGTTTATTCGTGTTATCAACAACAGAAGAAAGGCTCAAACTCCCTCTGCTGAGTTCTGAACTAGAAATGGAATGATGGTGATGATGATGAGGATGAAGTTTCCAGCATGATAAAGTCTGACAATTCCAGAGGTAGAGAGTTCTATCAATGGTGCTAAACACTTATAATTAAAGTGCTGTTTAAAAATGAAAAACGTTCAGAAAAAACTCAATATTCATGCAACAAGCCTTTATTATGATATTTACGGAGTGTTGGATCCCACACACACTGGACATCTGCTGTATCATCTTTTCAGACATTCATCATCCTCTCTTACTGGACACCAGACAGTCCAGATCCTGCAGTGTCACACAGAGATCACAGAGATCACGCAGTAACAGAGACCACAGAAATATATTGTTTGTAACATTATCTGCCTCCTCCTACACAGTGACTTCTGCTTTAAAATGCACATCAAAGAAAAAAGTCAAATCCAAGGACGATATAATGATTCAGGCACAGAGGCAGGATGTATGTGTTGTGTCTGTTTATTATTCCTTTTGTAATGCTGAAAATCATCACAGGGGTCAAAAAACAAGCAAGCAGAACCAATATAGACACATACATACTCATAATGAAAGCAACAGGCTAATGAAGTTAAACCAAAAATTACTAGAGAATCTTAAAGAATGAGGAGCTACTAGAAAAAAACAGAATCGGAGAGGTGCAATTATACAAGTGATAAATTATTTTAATCCAGTATGAATTTATCCACACACACACACACACATATATACATATATATATACACTGCTCAAAAAAATAAAGGGAGCACTCAAATAACACATCCTAGATCTGAATGAATTAAATATTCTCATTGAATTCTTTGTTCTGTACAAAGTTCAATGTGCTGACAACAAAATCACATAAAAATCATCAATGGAAATCAAATTTATTAACCAATGGAGGCCTGGATTTGGAGTCACACACAAAATTAAAGTGGAAAAACACACTACAGGCTGATCCAACTTTGATGTAATGTCCTTAAAACAAGTGAAAATGAGGCTCAGTATTGTGTGTGGCCTCCACGTGCCTGTATGACCTCCCTAGAACGCCTGGGCATGCTCCTGATGAGGTGGCAGATGGTCTCCTGAGGGATCTCCTCCCAGACCTGGACTAAAGCATCTGCCAACTCCTGGACAGTCTGTGGTGCAACGTGGCGTTGGTGGATGGAGCAAGACATGATGTCCCAGATGTACTTAATCAGATTCAGGTCTGGGGAACGGGCGGGCCAGTCCATAGCTTCAATGCCTTCATCTTGCAGGAACTGCTGACACACAGCCACATGAGGTCTAGCATTGTCCTGCATTAGGAGGAACCCAGGGCCAACCGCACCAGCATATGGTCTCACAAGGGGTCTGAGGATCTCATCTCGGTACCTAATGGCAGTCAGGCTACTTCTGTGTGAACCTGCTCTCATCTGTGAAGAGCACAGGGCGCCAGTGGCGAATTTGCCAATCCTGGTGTTCTCTGGCAAATGCCAAGCGTCCTGCACGGTGTTGGACTGTGAGCACAACCCCCATCTGTGGACGTCGGGCCCTCATACCATCCTCATGGAGTCGGTTTCTAACCGTTTGTGCAGACACATGCACATTTGTGCTGGAGGCTGTTCAAGCTATCTGCTGGAGGACATTTTGCAGGACTCTGGCAGAGCTCCTCCTGTTCCTCCTTGCACAAAGGCGGAGGTAGCGGTCCTGCTGCTGGGTTGTTGCCCTCCTACAGCCTCCACCACGTCTCCTGGTGTACTGGCCTGTCTCCTGGTAGCGCCTCCAGCCTCTGGACACTACGCTGACAGACACAGCAAACCTTCTTGCCACAGCTCGCATTGATGTGCCATCCTGGATGAGCTGCACTACCTGAGCCACTTGTGTGGGTTGTAGAGTCCGTCTCATGCTACCACGAGTGTGGAAGCACCACCACCATTCAAAAGTGACCAAAACATCACCCAGAAAGCATATATTTATGATTATACATTTACATTTACATTTACAGCATTTAGCAGACGCTCTTATCCAGAGCGACTTACAAGAATTGATTTGTCAATCTAGAGAAAGTATCTTTGCTAGTTACCAATAGCTTAGAGAAAAAGACAGTCCTGAGCTCAGATTATAGTAGTCCTGTTGTAATCCAATCCTAATAGAACAACAAAACCTATAGACACAGCTGTACTGTGGAGTAACGCTTACATTTATTGGGGCCATAATCTTTTGATCTGGTAAAATGTATAAAATGTGGGTTGTGCAATGCGATTATTTAGATCCAATAGTGCTTTGGGAGCAGGAATATGGCTTAAACATGCTGGGGTAGAATGAATACACACAAGCAAGACTTTGCAAAAAAAAAAAAAGACAAGACACAAGGACTGTACATTTGCCAACACTAATGACATGAGAAGACGTAGGTTAAAACAACAGATAATCGTCTGTAATGATCTAATTATCACTTGCGCTACGCCATGCTGCTATTACAGACTGCATATAAATTGCACAGTTGATCTACTCAGGACTGTGTGCATTGCCCAACCCACATTCATACATAAATATATATATATATGATTTTGTTTGCTTGCATTATGTGAGGTCTATGTCTTCTTCAGTTTCACTGGCCTTCCTTGTGTGTTGCACTAAGGCCTTGCAAAAAAGATGTCTGCTTGATATTTATTTTGAGATTGTGAGGAGCTAAATCTGGGTGAGCTGGAGAGAGAAGGACAGAAAGTCCAGGACAGAGTGCATAAATCCATAATGTAGTGAGTTCGGATGATCCTTGTAAACCTGCAAACATGTGAATTTCTATGTTTACCTAAAGGAATTTAATTTAAATGGCTGACAAAGCCAAATACTACTGGTAAACACAGACCTGAGTTTAAGAGTTCCCCAGTAGACCAGTATGTGAAGACACCAAGCTGGCATTGTCCACTTGATAAATTGCCTCTGACCGCCCAAACAGCAAGTAGCTAAAATTTGATAATGGATAATTTTTTCAACTTTACTACAAGTACCACTTGAATGCACCAACAGAATCTCCTATAAGCTGACATTTGGTGACAGACAAAAGTGAATGGAGAAATGTTGGAAAACTACACAAACGCAGAGAGTATAGAGCCAAAGAGTAAAGAGCAATCTCTGACAGACATAGGAGATGCATACTTTGGCAGTAGAGCACTTGTTTTATGCAATTAATATTGCCTTGTAGTTCACAGTCAAAGTTTCTACCAGTAAACATCTCTTTCAGAGATAAGAGGAGGTGTCTATGACCAATGGTTCCAAAAGTGCCAGGAAAACTGAGCCTGCCCCTGTATTAAGGCATTTTTTGCAAATCAGTACAATAAATAACAAAAAATTGTTTCATTTAATTGAAGCAAGTCTCCTCATAAATCTGTAGTTTAATAGTTAACAAGATCTGCACACTTCACAAGTAAGAAACAGAGCTTACAGAGGCTCTTATAAAAATAGAGTTTTCTGTTTTTCATGAGGCTTAAAGGGAGAAGGTCATAGGACTAATAGGAGGAAAAGTAAATTGGCTGAAAAAAATCTCTAATTTATTTCTTCACAGGCTTGAAGCGACAGCTATAGTTTGCTTCCTTTGAACATAGCCACTATATTTGAGCTATCTGCAGTAGTTTTAAGTGGTGCTCTTTCTGAGTGGCAAGCTCTCCTCTCGTGCAGCTGCAAGTTAAAGTGCTGAACGTCAGATTTAACTGCTGCAATTCCAGAGGATTTACATTTATATTGGCTAAAGGAGTAATTCTCAAGTCGGTCCTCAGGGCCCTGCACTGTATTTATATACTGTATACATGCCCCTTTTTTCAAATTACATAGATATATGTATATATTTTTCAAATAAAATTGTGATATTTGGTATTTGGATGCAAAACCTTTGTAAACATTGACTGTCGAAAATCTGTGAGCATTACATGCTGGGCAACTTCTCTGGATTTTTGCAGACAGTCGTATCTTCAGTTAGTGAAATGCTGCTTAGTGGGGTTTAGACTGATTGACCAGGCCAGTCAATAATGTCAACATGTTCCAGGCCATTACCCCACTGAAATGTGACCATCCGCAGTGTTTGAGGCATTTGGTTGGAACATATAAACTGCTTCTGTTCAAATCGCTGTTCATCACTCACATCATTAACAACGTATGTACAAATGTTATATGAGCTGCTTATCCTTCTGGGTCACATGAGGTGCAGGCAGGAAACGGCCTGGACAAGTCGCCAGTCCATCACAGTTCAGGCACCCAAGACAATCACAACTAGGGGCAATTTAGTGTGTCCAGTCGGCCTAACTGCATGTCTTTGGCTTGTGGGAGGACCATCCAGGGATAATGCAGACATGAGAAAGCTCCACACAGAAGGGCCCGTGGTCACCTGGCTGAGGAATCGAACCTAAGCTCCTTCTTGCTGTGAGACAGTGTTTATTTTGCTAAGGACTCTTATTGTAGAAGGCATGGATGGGACAGGATATGTGTGTGTGTGTGTGTGTGTGTGTGTGTGTGCGTGTGTGTCTAAGACATGGGCTCGGTAGTAACTGAGCTGTTAGAGAATGAAAACTCTGCTCATGTACAGCAATAGCTGTGGCCAACAACAGCTAGAAAATAGAGCATCATATTTTGTGCAAAAGCTGTGTCTCTTTTCAGATTCAGATTCAGATTCCTTTATTGATCCCAGGGGGAAATTGCAGAAATGTAATAGCTGTGAACACTATAATGAAGTTCATCAGTCTGGTACAGGTTAATCTTGAACTCCACAAACTTTTATATACTCTCACTGAGCACTTTATTAGGAACACCTCCTTGTTTCCACACTCATTGTCCATATTCACAGCTCTGGCAGTGACACTGAGATGTTGAAAAATTCAGCAGATGTTTAAAAACTCAGCACAACACACACTAACATGCCACCACCACATAAGTGTCACTGCAGTGCTGAGAATGGCCCACTACCCAAATAATACCTGCTCAGTGGAGGTCCTGTGGAGTGCTTGGTAAGTGTACTTTTAACCCAGACATCTGGTTTTTGAGGTTTGCATCTACTGCTAAACAGCTTGAACTCATGCCATTGTATTTCTCTTTATAGCCCCCTTTGATATCGCTACACCTGCATCCTGGGTAATGTCGGTCACAAACAGTCACAAACCAATGGAAATGTGGAGTGTTACTGTGTGATGGCCACAGAATAGAGACCACTCTCCATTCAGCAGCAGTGAATATCCTCATTAGAATCCATTAGTGGGTGAAATCTGTGTCTCTTCACAGTTCCACCAACTAATTCCTCAGAAGTGCTTAGTGTAATACCCTTCACTCATACTGAACATTATCAATGCTAAAAGGGCAGCCTTTCATGATTTGTTACCTCTGCAGCTCACCTATGCACTCTGCAGTTATATGCTCCATTGTATGAAGGGGCTGATGATATACTTTTAAAGAACTGCAGTAAATAAAATACACATGTTTAATACAATATATATATATATATATATATATATATATATATATATATATATATATATATAATATTGAGGCGATAGTGTAGAGTAAGACTCAGGGGAGGCCATGATTCCATCAAGAGAAGTGCACAAAGAAAGGGACATAGCACTGACTATGTGTGTGGCGGTCAGCACTACCCAAAGCCTTCACCTTCAAGGTAAGCCAAGGTCACCCAAAACACAAAACACCCACACCCACCGACAAGGAATAACACAACACATACTGTATATACCTTAGACAAACGGAACAACACTAAGAACATTACATTTTTCTTTTTTGGAGGGTGCCTGCCTACCATGAGCCTCCACACGTGGCCGCTTTCAGGAATATAATACATAATAACACAACTTGCAGCAAATGAAGGCTAGCACCTTAGCTCAAAACAAATACTTTCAGTATTTCCTGGAGTAAGTGCATTCATGACTGAACTCATGCTATGCACTAGTGCCACCAGCCTCAACATGGGGTTAGTTGGCACATATCTGGGGGATGGTTGGCATAATGTCAAAGCTATAATGTCAAAAAACTAACCAGCAAATATAAATAATCAGAGGTTTTCATTTAAAGCAAACCCTAAGTGATTACCAAATAACATTCTGGAAACAATTTAACGTCAATGCTATTCTCTCATGGATTTGAGTTGCTGGACACTATATAACTCTTGCACTTGAATTAAAAGATTTTATAAAATTTAACTCAAGCAAAGCATGACCCCTTAAAATCATAGGCTTATTAGATACTAAGGCTTATTACTCAGTAACTACAGGGACTTTAAATGCAAACAGACTTTAAATGCAAAAAATTTAATGGCCCTGGCCATTTAGGGGTTAAAGGATCAGTTTCAATACACAAATAATTTGGATAATATAAAATAGTATATGTTTTGATAATAGTCCTACACTTAGGCATGCGGACACATGCCAACCAAGCCCAAAATCAATGTACTAACTAACTCCACCCACATCAGGACACAGTTAAGTATTGTTAGCCAGCTAGGATTACATAGCCTCAGCTTTCATGTCATAGATCTAAATATCACTGACTGCCATTTCTAGTAACTAAAACGAATAGATCTGAAGTGTCTTTAAAACATTTCTATGATGTATTTACTATTTATTATTATTATTATGTTTTAATATAGAAAAACAAAAACGCTCCTCATCCTAACAGGCTGTCATGTTCAGAGCTCTTGACAAAATTGATCAATGCTGATTGAGAGGGTAATATTTCTGTTCTTTTTTATGTGATGACCCCCCCCCTACTGGCCTGGAAGACAACACTGTGACAGCCAACCCCATTTTCTCCTAATCAAATATGACATGGACGTCAATACAGTATTCCCTGGATAACCTTTCTCCCTTTCTGGTACACAGTTTTCTCCAGTGGAGTTCATCTAGACCATCATTTTCAGTAAAAAGGTAAAAAGTTTTTTTTTCAGTTCATAAAATAAAGTCAGCTGTTCGTGCTGTCAGTAAATATTTTTTTTTTATGGGACAAAAAAAAAAAAAGGATGCCCACAGAATCCCATTAACATTTAAAACACACATTCTTCCTGCTGTGACAGGAGACGGTACGTGCTATTATTCCATTATAAGTAGCACTTTTCTTCTTGTGCTCATGATGTCTTTTTACATCATTGCAGATAACTCAGAAAGTGCACACAGTTTCTGTACTAGTCTTCTGCTAAAAGCATGGACAGAATGCACCGATGCAATCAATAATACACAACCGGAAAAGGAGCAATCTCATTTATTTGAACAAAGTGATGTTTCTGCTCTCCGGGGGATTTATACTTTCTCAAGCCAAATGTTCCTTTTGGAGTGACTGCCAATGTTTTTCCCCCCATACTTGCTATTCATAACAGTTGCTTCAATTCATAACACTGATATGCTAAGTGGCCTTTCAGTGTTCTAGTCCTACGAGATATTTTTAGTGGGGATATTTTAAGGCATTTTTTGCTGACACACAAGTAAGGCTGGAAGGAACGCTAAAATTCCTGCTTAAGCAAGACTACTGCTTTTGTAGTGAAAACACATCTGAATACTAATACAGAAAATGGAAAAATAACCCCAGCAACAACTTTTAGCTACTTTCCGTTAATATTCACCTTGCTTAAGGTTTCACTTTATCAACTCGCTAAGCTAACCTTGACCGTTACCTAATTTTAGCTAAATTAGATAACAGAGAGGCATGAACAAAAGAGGATATGAGCTAAGTAACGGGTTAAGGTTTGAAGGAGAGCTGTTATGCTTGTACTAAAACACACTTTTACTCTTGCCTGGAATGGTGGGCAGCCCTGTCCACAGTGCCCAGGGAGCAGTTGGGGGTTGGGTGCTTTGCTCAAGGGTGCTTCAATAGTGTCCTGATGGCTTAGGGGATTGGAGTGGCGACCTTTCACTCACTAGGCTGGTACCCTGACCTTCAGCCCACGGCTGCCCCAGTCATGACCTGGAGGTTAGGGGAGATACACTGATACAAGGTATTCTATTTTTTTAACATTCTATTATTTCCGCCCAATGACAGCTGGGATAGGCTCCAGCGATCCCCCCGCAACCCTGAGGGAGAAGCGGCTTAGAAAATGTGTGTGTGTGTGTATTTTTGAATTATGAGTCCAATTATGATGTTTGCATTATGATGGTTTAAACACCCAAAACAATCAGAATTCATTTTTGCAGGACCTATTTCCAACCTCTATTTATCTCTTAGAGTTGGTAACTGTACCTTTCAGACTGATATATATAAATCAACTCTGTTTTGATTGGCTTCCCTGCATTGTGGCTCATTCAAAAAGCAATCCAAGCTAAAACACTCCTACTCACTTCAGTATATATTGGCGGGGCTAAACTGCTGTAGGCGGGAAACAGGCTTTAACAGTGTTTATGTAAACAACAACCTCTTTAATTAAAAAAACAGAGGAAAAAATAAAGCACAAAGAAATATACTCTGGTAAAAAGTATGCAAAAAAATACCAATACAGGGAAAAAAAGTGCTATAATGAGAGGTTGCAGTTCATTACTTTCCACATCTCTGTGAAACTTTAAGTTCTAGCATACAGACCTCTCAAGACTGCTGTCACCTACTGCTTGCAGTGGCTCATGGATAGACGCACACCTGCACTCTTACTAGGCCAGCAGTGTCCAGAATTATAATAATTAAAACCCCTTAGGTTTAAAGCCGCACCTCTCTCAGGAGAGAATTCTTGCCATTAATCAAAGGCTGTGAGAATGGAGTAGCGGCTTCATTTCTCTGTCAGGTAGCTTAGCCTGAGGCTGACAGGTCATTCCACCTCAGTGTGCCATGAGCTGCGGATGCCCTTTGGGTTTTTAAACAGTCATGTCATTAAGGCGGAAAGTATGTAGTGTCATTCTGTTCGGAGGAGCAGCCTGTGAGGCGGTGAGAAATGAAACTCTCCTCTGTGCTGTCATGGCAGTGCATCTTTACTTCAAAGTGACAGCTGTCTCCATGCTGAATAATCAGGAGCTAGTGGCTCCACACAGCACATACACTCCTTTCTGGTGTAGGTCTCACTTGAATATGTCCAATAGAAACATTTCTAGAGGGTTGCTCTTGCTTCAGATCTGAAAGAATCCACAAATGTTTCTGTTCTCCCCTCCACTGTGAGAAGACAACTCAGTGCTATGAGTCTGAATGGACATGTGGCTGTCAAGAAGCCCCTATTGAGAAAAAGAGATCAAACAAACAAAAAAAAGCTGCTGGACTGACCAGAGTCCAGACCTCAAAAATCACTGAATGTGATTACTAAGATTGAGAAAATCCAACTTATAAGACTGAACTTTGTAGGTGTGGACAAATATCCCTGTAGTTTTCATTGAAAAACTAAAAGTGAGTCTCCTGAAAAGAACAGAAGCAGTAATAGAGGCAGAGAGGACACTGAATATCGAAAAGATTGATAATATATTTAGTTGAGACTTCTGTGTCATTATTTGTTTTTTCCTGATGCTGAAAAACTGAACACCTTGTAATTAATGGCTGTTTTGACTGGAAATGTAGATGGTACTTCAGGGGTTCTGTAGTAGAGAATGAGTCTATATAAAGCCATGACCAATTTGCTTGATTAAACAGTTGTTTGCACCATGACATGGTTTCTGATATTGATGGAGAATGTGTTGTATATCTTTTTATATTGCACCAAAAATGTTTTTCTATTGTTACAAGCTTAACATCATAATAATAGAACACTTTTTGATGCGATACAGAACCCTTTTCAAAAAGGATCTATATAGAACCATATACGACATATTCTCCATGTCATGATGATAGATAATGTGGCAGTGCTTCAGTAGCAACACATACAATTGCACATAAACTTACATGATCTATGCCAAAAATAAAGAAGTAAAAATAGCCATAAGTAAAGGATAAGCGAGTACAAATAAAAGTATTTCTATTTGCATATTTACATAGCATCAGTTATATTTACATGATAGCAGGCACTAAGTGGTATGAGAGCAGTATATGGTCCAGAGTAAAGATATAACTTGGTGTAGCAGCGTTAGAGTGTAAAGTGCATGATGAGAGTGTCATTACAGTAGAAGTTATGATATATAGCACAGTGTGTATTAATCTAAGAGGAGATACAGTGATGAGGTTCAGCACAGGTTAGACAGCAAAAGATCAGTACCATCTCTGCAGTAAGGAGACTCGTTGTAGAGCCGTATAGAAGAGGGTAAGAAAGATCTCATACGGTGCTCCTTCACATAAGGCAGCTGTAACAGTCGGCCACAGAATGTGCTTCTCTGTATATCCAGTGTAGCATGCAGGGCATGTGAGGTGTTGTTCAAGAAGGCTAACTACTTGTTGAGCGTCCTTTGTTCTGCCACAACCACAATGCTTAAAAAACCCTTTAGGCATGCAAATGGTTCATTGTTTTGTATATATATATATATATATATATATATATATATATATATATATATATATATATATATATATATATATAAATTGTCATTACTAAAGAACCCTTCAAGAACCATCTTTTTAAAGTGTACAGTACCTTGTAACTACAGCCACTGTATGTTTCATCAGGTTCACTCACCTTATACATACTCAGATGAACCTATGAACACCCAAGGAACCCTTTGCCTGAATAAAGAGTTCTTCCCATCATGAAGAGGTTCTTCAGATGGATGGAGGATGTGCTGAAGACTGTTCTATATAGCACCAAAAAAGGGATTTATTCTATTCTAACAAGCTTAACATCGTAAAAACTCTTTTTGGTGCTATATAGTACCCATTTCAAAACAGTTCTATATAGACCCATCTACAGCACATTCGCAATCAATCCAAAACCAATTCACAATGCAAAGAACCCTTTAAGCATGCAAATGTTTTTTTAAATGTTTATGGTTCTATATAGAACTATTTACTAAAGAACCCTTGAAGAACCATCTTTTTTAAGAGTGTAGGTGACCTTTGTATATATACTCACTGGCCACTTCATTAGAAAGCCCTCCAATTCAGTTTCACCGTGATGATGTGCTGTTAGAAACTGTAACTCATATTTTCACAATATCTAGCAGTGACACTGACATGTGTACAAACCCCAGCAACACTGCTGTGTCACACTCTACCAGGTCAGTGGCACTGCTTGAAAGGACCAGCATCTAAATAATATCTGGACAACAGCGGTAATCAGAAAATGACCAATGATAACTGAAATAGAAAGAGTAGCAACAGATTGTAGATGTACAGTATATGGCCAAAGGTTTGTGGACACCTGCTCATTCAATGTTTCTTCCAAAATCAAGAGTATTAAAAAGTAGTTTGTCCCCATCTGCTGCAGTAAGTGGTCTCTACCATTTGGGTAAGGCTTTAAACTAAATGTTGGAACATTGCTGTGAAGATCTGATTGCACTCAGCAACAGTAGCACAAATGAGATCAGGGACTGATGTTGGATGATTAGTTCTGGATCAAAAGCGCCACTTCAGCTCATCCCAAAGTTATTGGTTGGTGCTCAATCACTCTAGAGCACACAGCTCCTCTGCTCTGCAGCTCAGTGCTAGGCTTCATACTCCTCAAGCCTATGCTTGACATTGGATATGTTGACCTATTTTCAAATATATCTGTGTATATTTGAACCCCTGTGTCAGCAGTGAATGCACTTTAATGCAGCTGAATTCACAAGAAGGGTGTCCACATGTAGCATATATAGAGGGCTTATATGTGCAA
This sequence comes from Pygocentrus nattereri, assembly GCF_015220715.1. Classification (NCBI taxonomy): domain Eukaryota; kingdom Metazoa; phylum Chordata; class Actinopteri; order Characiformes; family Serrasalmidae; genus Pygocentrus; species Pygocentrus nattereri. Next base: position 41,986,161 of record NC_051214.1, read on the forward strand.
GTTATAATGAACGTTCAAGGTTGATGTTCCATAAAAGTGCAAAGACATCAAAATCACCACTTTGGTTTCTGAGGTTCTCTTCTACAGAAGCTGTGGTTCAGCCAGTCACTGCATGAATACCACTTGATGCATAATTGAGAAGACTCAGGCTGTGGTAGAATCGACTGACACTAAGATTATTGTTTAGCTGACACTTTGCATCTATAGCATCTTTTCACCACTAAAATTGGATTTTTTGTCAGACCCCAGTGAAACTACATAAGTGAAAAACAAAGCGGTCTGCAGAAGATTGCACTGTGGTCATAACCATTCAATCAGCATTCTTACGACCAACTTGGCCTTGTGGCTGTAAACTAGCATTAAATGTGTTAGTCATGTTATGTAATTCTCTGTATTATAGCATTACATCTCTGAGCCTCACTGGTTGGATAAAATTGGCAATTTTGTGTTTTTTTTTTGTATTTTCATCTAATGGTGTTCTCTCACTACAATACCCAGATGGCTATTATTCAAATGCATCTGGGAATCCCTCCACAGCAGCAACAAAGGCCAAACTACTAGCATGATACTCAACTTGAATGTTAGCTATCTGTTTTTCTGCACTGTAGTTTTTTCAAAGATTTCCCAGATACATCATCAGGGTTTCTTTTTCATTTTAATTGCTTTAAGATTTTAGGTAACAGTTTAAATAATATTGACACAACCATGCCATAAATATTATGGCAGACGTCTTATGCTAGCATTAGCTATCATGACAGATTTTGTCCAGCAATGTTTGAGTTCATAACAACTTATGTCACATGCTAGTCTATGCTGTGCACTTTAGTCAGCTCTCATGACATCACAATATGTTACTTGATTTAACAGCAAGGGTGACATGTCACTGTTATTTTACTGGACATAATCAGTCATAACAACTCATCACAGCATATAACATCTGCCATTACATGTTTGTGGAATAGTTCTGTCAGTTTTGTGTAGAAGTAAATGGCAACACTTTATTTGAAGGCTATATACATAAGGACATCATAAAGCATGCATAAGCATTGAATAACATATGTATATGACAATACTTGAGTATTTATAACAGCATATGCCAACAGTCGTAAGATACCATAACTTGATGTAAATGACATTTTATTAACATAAGAGTTTTGTACTTTAACCCATGTAGAACAACATGGGGGCAGTCGTGGGCTGGAGGTTAGGGAACCAGCCTCGTGACCGGAAGGTCGCCGGTTCGATCCCCAGAGCCAACAGCACACGACTGAGGTGTCCTTGAGCAAGACACCTAACCCCCAACTGCTCCCCAGGCGCTGCGGATCGGGCTGCCCATCGCTCCGGGCAAGTGTGCTCACTGCCCCCTAGTGTGTATGTGGTGTTGCACTTCAAGGATGGGTTAAATGCGGAGGTGAAATTTCCCCGTCGCGGGACTAATAAGGGTCACTTAATCTTAGATCTGATTTAAACTTCTAAACTAGACCTTCCTTCTAAATTCCAAACTTTCAATGAGGCTTCATAATAGTATTATAACTAGAACAGATGTTTTTCATTGAAGTTTAAGGTCCCTTATGTCAATGCAATATCATTTACGTCATAGAGCATCTCATGTCATCTTGTGGTTATGGTAACTCTTTACCCGAAGGGTGTCTACATAACACTTCATGACATGTTCATGAATGCTTAAGCGTACATGTTTAAAAGAACAATACGAATATGGACTATGTAATTTTACTAGGAGACATTTTTCAAAATAAAAGTCCTCATTTTTTATTTAGAATAATACTGTTGTCAGTGAAACACCTTACTTCTGGACAGCCAAAAAAAAGACCTTTTTACCCGTTTGGTCATTGAGTGCTTTGGCATATTTTGCCTATACTTTTAACGCTGTGAAATTATTCGTTTCTTCTTAAGCATTTGTATTTTACCCTTTATCATTCCTTCCCTGTCTTATTTAAAATCCTATTGTGCCAAAGGATTAATTCAACAGTCTATACATTGTTGAGGAAAACATTATTTATCCTAAGCATTGGTTATCTTACTTAACTGGCACTCACTGCGGTTAAATGTTGCGCTGTTATCCCAAAGATTGATACATTTTGTTTTGCCTTTACTTTAAAAGTGATGGAAACTAAAAAAAACTGAAATACATATTTTGTGGATCTTTAAATTGCAATGTAAAGTAGTGTACTTACATTCATGTGGCTGTCCAGCATCTACAGGTAATGCATTTCATGACCAAAGGGATAAAGTGTGGTCATTTTTATATTGCCTGTCCAGAAATAAGGCATTTTCAAAATAAACAATGAGAACTTTACTGTCTGTCAGTAAAATGACATGTAAAACGTGTACTTTTAAACTTGATTAAACATTCATGAGCATGTTATGAAGTCTTTATGTCAGATGTTATGAATGTGTTATATAGACACCCTTCAAGTAAAGTGTTACCACGGTTACTAACATGAGCTGGTCATAAGTACTCTAATATTGCTTCATAAATATGTTATTTAGTGCTTATGGAAGTGCTATGTAGTCCCTATGTAGGCAACCTTCAAATAAAATGCTACCAAGTCATTTGTTTTCTGTTGGCGACAGTACCAAAGCATCCAAAATGTCAGTTGCTTTATGAGAAATTCACCTATAATCACATCCAACATTCGTCCCACTAAAGGTATACCCCCCCCGGTGGCCTTGAAAAGACCTCAAAGTTATTGCAATGCATTTGAATGGCATGACAGTTCAGTGTTATCCATAAAACACTGAACTATATCTCAGTGCTAGAAGGCTGAGAGATAAAGTGGCCTTCTGAAAAGACTCAAAGGCTATTCATACATTTTTAAATGTATGAAGCATCTGGCCTTTCTCTGTGGAAAGTGACATTGACATAGAGCATCTCTAAGGTATGTGGTCTTAAAAACACATAAAAAAAAATGCCAGGGGAAAGCACATCATAAGCATCAGCTAAACGGCCTCCCTTTTCCATAGTGTGTTATATAATCTGTTAAATGGTCTTATGTTTGCTCCTGCACAGTACTTTTGATTAGTTCCCATTCACTAACATGATCGTGAGTGATTCCAGGCATTCACTTTTACTTGTCATTCTCCTCCATTCAGTAAGTGCTCAGAATGTGATAAACATTCGCTGATTTCAGCCCGCACGCAGGATTGAGGGTGAATTGGTTCCTTTAGTTTTTGATGGCACCTGGCACAGCATCCACTTTTACTCTCTTGAATAGCTGAAGCAGATGGTTGATTGTGGCTTTAGCGAGTGTGGATAAAGCAGACTTAGCGCAGGGTGAGACTACACAGAGAACAGCTGCTCCAGGCCGGTGTGTTTCCGTAACTGAGAATACACTTTCTTATCAATGGGAATTCATATTAAAAGGATATTGTTGCAGGGCATGATGACAACTGCCCTTTGCTCCCTTATGGACTCCATGAAAGACTATAAATCAGAGCCATTTTGGAAAACATCTTTGGTTTTAGCTCTATGATCCAAAGGGCACAATTATGCATAAACCTGAGCTTTTCAGTAGGTCTGCTACGCCCATATGAAAGCCTCTAATCTGACTGCCATGGTTCTACGTACAGGAAATGGCTGGAAATGGCACAATGAAAAATGCTAACACAAAGGCACATAGACAGCTGGAAAGGAGCTTGTTGGGTCAGTAGATTCTGGCTGGACAAGCTTCATGATCCTTTACAGGAATGGTTCATTTACAGGAATATCATAGTCTTAGCATCAGCATAATGTATGTAATATTTTCCTAATAAGATTCAGAGGATTAATTCCGTGTTTATTGGAATTTATCAGAAATTTCACCATTACTAAGGTAGTGGTGAACTGAGACTAGGCCTTAATTGTTTGGTCAAAAAATAAGGTAAAATCCACTTCTACAATAATACTAATTTCTGCTCGCTCCCTTAGGATATATTCAATAGTATGTTAGTACAAAAAAAAAAAAATCAAGAAAACATACTGGAAAAATGCTACTAATATATTTTTTCCATAATGTTAACAGCCAGTTATGTTATGGAAAAGTAATGAAACATTATGTTATCTTACAGTATACATTCTGTGTAAATATAGAATAACTGAAGTCCTTCATTTCATATATAGATCACTCCATAATTTTACAGATACCAACTGTAAAATACACTAGAAACCAACCAATATATCGGTTGGCTGCTATTGCCCATTATTGACAACCTGCAGATTTAGTGGCATCAGCATAAATACCACTCATAATGTGCCAATTAGTGATGGATCGATAGCACTTTTTTCAGACTGAGCACAAGTACATATTTTTCAGTACTTGCTGACATTGAGTCTGGTACCACAACAAATTCTGATCAGTATTAAACAGTTAGTGTAATGAGTGCAATGTACCTTAAAAGTGAAATAATTAAACACAAGCTGCTTTAGCTAGCAGTGCTACATTAGTTAGAGTAGCAATGCAGTGTAGGAGAATGGTTTTTGTAGAGCTGTAGGTAAAGCTTTATTGTCATCTTAATGCCCCGCATTGGTTTCTAGACGCAGGGATCTGAGGCTAATCCGAGGAACTCATTATGTCTGAAGTATTTTGTTTGGCTGGTTGAGCTGCAGTTAAATGTCTAAAGCCAGGCATGCACTGCGCAAGTTTAGAAATATTGTTCTTTAGAGAGTCACAGATTTGTGACTAAGTGTGAATAGGCCATCATGTATGATTCATACACTTACACAATATGAAGATGCAGCTCAGTCTATGAACAAATTTACATAAAACTGTTTCATTCGAAAAACCATGCTGTGCACCAAGTACTGAGCATAGGGTGAAACTGAGCATCTAGCAAATCGCGCTGTGCACAGAAATACACACGTTAGGACAATGTGGTCTCTCTATAGCCTATTATACAAAGACAGTTAAAAAACATTACAATATTAACTTTACCTATATTACACCTTCATAATAATCTAGCAATTCTATTCAGTCAAACAGAGTAAAGTTGGTATGTATGGGCTTCGGCAGCAAATGCCAACTATTTTTGCCTCAGTTTTGGTAGCTTTTGTGTCTCCACCCATACTAGAGAAGTAGTTATGATTGTGTTCGTGTGTTTAAAAACAGGCTAAAATCACACAGTGCATGTCTGGTGGGAATTTGCCAAGGCAGAATGTTTCACTGCTTAAGGCGCATTATATACTAGGGCTTGATATTTAGTAACTACAGTGGCTTCAATGCAAACTAGCTGAGCTATTCTTCTTATTGAAGTGTGCAATAAAACTTTGGGCCTGTCGGTGAGCCTGTGCCATTTAAGAGGTCAAAGTGACTGATGACTTTGTGTCCAACTACCACAGAGTCAGTAAGACATCTCTGTGTGAGCAGAGCCTCCTTACCTGCCAGCTTGAGTCATTTGCACATTAGAACAGCAGCGCACACTTGGCTTACGTCACATGGTATCGGAATGTTGGTATCAGTGAATTTTTAAGAGCATGAGTAAATGAGCATGGTACCATCCTGAAACCTGATACCAGTATCAGTATTGATGCATCTCTAGTGCCAATAATTGTAAATAATAAAATGACTTTTTTGGGCTGTAGTATTTACAAGGCTGCCTTTAGTGGTATGATAAAAACAATTACACGAGGTAAAATCTATATCATTACAAATGAAAGATAAAACAGATTCATTTCAATTAATTCGGGTGTTTTTCTGCAGAGTTCTCTGGAATCGCAAAGTATCTCCACCATGTCAGTGTTTCTCAGTGAACACTTGATTTGAGAACTCCTGACGGCTGAGAATTTCAAACTGCATGAACTTGTGTTCATTTATTTAGCAGCACATGCCAACCAACACTAACTTCACAGGGGTAAACCGTCGTGAGAGGAGAAGGTTTAAAGTTTTCTAAAGACTGGGTGCAGTGTTGATAGCAGCCATGCTGCTTTTGAAACCTTCAATCCCAGTGAGCAGTATCATGAAAGTGCATAGGCTAAGCAGCTGCAAATTGCTGCACCTTGATGATGGTTTCTCATCCCTGCTCTACAGCTGTACTGAGCTGCTTTGAGAGTCAGGGGGAGTTTTCCCTTGTAGGTGCTTGGGCCCCTACATCAATAATAGATGTGTAGAACGCGTTAAACACTCTTACCTTACTCGCCTTGGTGAAAATGGATGGAGCAGCAGCAGCAGTAGCTGAGAGAGTTGAGGACTGCAGTGGAGCAGAAGCCTCTTCAAAGTGAATTCTTTTCCCCTTTTCTCCCTTTAGCTTGTTCCTCTCTCTCATAACTCATATCGCTCTTTCTTCAGCGCCTCTCCTCATCTCCATGTATCCTTAATTGCTCTTATCTCTCCTCTTCCATCCTTCATGCCTCCCTGTCTCTCTCCTTTCCCCTCCTCCATCCTACATAGCCCATATTTCCCGTGCTATCTCTATCAGTCTTAATACCAATTAGGCCACGAGGAAGAGGCTGTCACAGGCTAACAGCTTCCGCACGCTTTGTTGCTCGCAGCATTCCTAGTGATTGACAACAGCTTAGAGGGTTTTGCTGAGGCACAGCCCAGCCAGTGCCCTCACATTCAGCAGTGCTGCATCGTCCTGCAAACGTGCACACCTTATATTGGCTCATCAGTCAGAGCTTTGAAGGGCCACATTCATCTCTGCTTTGTAATCGTTACAGCCATGACATTGTTCCCATATTAAAAGGACGGAGGAGTGACCATTAATTACAGATTTCAACACTGACAGTAGAGAGTTTAAGTCAGTCTAATGAAATATATCGACCTATTATGTTAAAAGTGCTTGTAGTCAATCTGCATCATGTCATTTCTATAATAAGACCTTGTATCTCCAAAAGGTAACTTTAAAGAAGTGTAAAATTCTTAACTTTAATGCACATTCATTGAACGAAACAAACATTATCCAAGTAATTTTACAGTATTGTCAACTGTCATCAACTGCATTTTCCAATGCTTTAGGAAAATGAAAATAAGAAAAAAAAACAATGGAGTTAGAAACAAGTACATATATAGGTATATATACACACACACACACACACACACACACACACACACACACACACACACACAGATCATAACATAACAGTACTGACACTTGGCCAAATGTTTTGGTAGTGACTATTTTAACTAACTTTGAGTAGAACATAAGAACACTAGAAAGTTCAAGACTAGCAAAAATAGTTTTGTACAGTCGTCCACACCATAATATTATGTGTTATGTGTGTATCATTAAAACTCAAAGTACTTTGCTTAATTGCAAATAATATGTAATTCACTACAGACAATTAATACATTTACACATTGATTTTTAGATTTTGGGACACATTTGCTTCAAAACAATGGGCTGTAACTGCTCACTATGTGGTCATGAGGGACAGGGATACAGTCTCACTTCCTGCTCTAAAATGCAGGGTGTGCCTAAAGTAAGACTCCACCTATGGACTAAAACGGTGTGTTTAGCCATGCCATGAAAACATGGGACAGTATTTTATTTTTTATAAAAAAATTAATTTTAAACAACTTAATTACAAATCTAAATCTTTCAAAGAAATCAAAAAGATCTTTTAAAAAACAACACTAAAAATATGAAAAGTTTTATTTTTATAAGTGTAAATGTAGAGGTCAATGGTTGGGACAGACGCCATCCAACAGAAAGTACCATAAAATTACAATTTCATATATATTTAGATTGTTACTACCTTAATTAATGTGTTGGGTTTAAATAGATCATGACATAAGTTCTGTAGAATGTTCATACAGGACCAACAGAAATGGCTCAACATGATGTGGAATTGACAGAATTAACACCAACATTCACTCAAGTTAAGAACATTTCTTTCCTTTTGCCATACAGTTATAATTTCGGAGAGGTTTCCTTACAACTAAAAGAGAAGCTTTGGAACATTCACTTTACCATCTGGCCAGCAGCAGTGTTTACTGGGATAAAATCATAGCACTGACTCAGCCTGTCATCTGTGGAAGAGCTGGGCTTTAGCATCTCTCTCAGGTAAGGCATACAGAGCAGAAGCCTGCACATGTTCATCCCCAGGAGTGATATTTATTGTGTCTCCCAGAGAGACTACTCTTTGGTCAATGGAGATAATCAAGAATTCATTGCAATGTGTCGCTACAGTCATCTGGGCCTTTCTGTGGAAATCCAAGACAATAGTTAAACTTACCATGAACTCAATTAGAAATTGTCTCAGGGCAATGTGCTGGGACTCTTATCAGTGAATGCACTGTGGTTCACAGCACTTTTGGGGAACAGTGGCTTTCTATTAACCCTCATTTTACTCTGCTCACTGCAGAAAGTGAAACCCAGGCCCTTCTTACCATGAGGCAACAGTCCCACCGTGCCGCCCCATAAGCTGTGTCTCCTTCCCTAGTAGCAGTAAATGCTAAAGTATTTCACACACTTTTAGCTTCTTATTTCAACTTTGACAGTTAGTTTATAGCCAACTGTTGGTAACCAATTTGCTTTACAAATGTAGCGCCACATAAATTGGATCTAAATAATCTAAATAATCAGCAGCAGGAACAAATGTCTGTCAATTATATAAAAAATAAAAATCAGATGAGTGAGGGACATTATGGTCAACTTAACCTTTTCAAGCAGACTTCGACTGATCCATAAAGGTGACTGTGCAAATGTACTGCCAATAGACAGTGCAGCGTCTATGTATGTTTTTCTACATTCTCAGAATAAAAGTCATGGTACTGCTGCTGGGGGGGTACCCCTCTTGTCACTGGAGTGGAACCCTCAAGGGTACATCTTAGTACCTTTAGCCAGAGAACATAACTGTATTATCAATATTTTCTATGTTGTATTGACTCCACACACCTCGTCTCGTTTCCAGGCTTTTTATTTTATTGCTCTATTTAAAAACATTAGGTTATGAAAAGGTACATATAAGTACTTTTCACCTGGGAAAACTTATTTAAGGTACACTATTGGACCTTAAAACAACTGTTGTACCTTTAAAGAAACATTTGCATTGTTTGTACCTTGATGAATGAAAAATGTAACTGCAAAATAACTTTTTTTCTAACAGTTTATGGGTAGAATGACCCAGCTATAAGCTTTCATTACTTGTTAGCTATATTTGCTTAGTAGATCCAGTACAAAGAAGCAAACTTCAGACATCAAACATGCATTTCTGTTAAGAGGAAAACTGTGCAAATTTAATTTTCAGCCCAACTATTGTTTCAGGCAGACACTGTATGTTTTGTTCTACAGTGTTTAATTAACACTGGGGATCTTGCTGTGTAAACTCTTTATGCACTTAATTTACATGATTAACTGGCTCTAAATAAAGTCTAAAATGCTTGTCAGTTACAGACTGTGTTTATGCAGCAGCTGCAGATTCTCATCTAGGAGCAATGGCATCAGATCTGAGGCAGGGCTGACCTTTAACGCTGGAGCTTAGTGAGTCTGGAGACCACACAGCATCTTTATCTGCACAGTAACACACCTCTGAGCTGACCTATTCACCATACACCTCCATTCTCCTTCCTTCTCTCTCAGTATCCACTTCATTCCAGCTCCATTCCTTTGCACGCAGCTCAGGGGCTAATCAGGCCGAGAGAACGGAACAGTGTAGATGCAGATAAACACATTTGCTGCTCTACGTCTGGCAGCAGGATCCTGTAAAACACTGACAGTTACGTGGGATGCTAATATGCTGCAATCTTGTAGGCATAATCACACACTGCTGCTACTGTGCAATCGTAAACAGAATCGCACATATTTGACCCACGTTATCATTTAAATCTCCAATTGCTTCATAGTTTTAATACAGTCATGGTTTCTTGATGAAATGTTGAATGTGATGAGATTACAGGGGAACAGTCATTATCTTTGTCCCTGTAAAAGTTTGGAAAGAGCAATCTCTCTCCGTGCGGTAGACAGTAAATAGGGCACAGGTAATAGACTTTGGGCAGTGCGGCTGTGTGGGAAATGGTAATAGTAACACAGTGGGCTTTGTCTAACTGATTACAGCCCCATATTGCTTTTCTACCAGTGCAGGAGTGCATGCAAATCAGAGAATGTGGAAGACAGACAGGAGGGTGAGAACTCAGAGCATGAGTAGAATGTCTGAACAGTGTAGATGCCGTTTGCGCATTAGCTTCTGCACTCAATAATAAAATGTTAGCAATCTGAGGGGGTTTGTTAGCCCGAGGCTGAGGGCGAGTTGGATATGATGAAACAAAACTTAGCAAGCATAGACAAGAATACCAAGTTTTCTACACTGTATTAAGTGTAACAGTAGCAATTGTTTGGATGCTAATATGACCATAATAACACGGGGTGCATTTATATACAGTTAATAGTCCCATCAAAATTGTATTTCTGCAGTTATCTGATTATTCAAATGGTCATGTAAACAGCACACCCCAGTTTCTTAGATCGGAGTAAGATCTAGAACTCTGACTAAGAAATCTGATTAAGAGAGCTGGGTTTTAGCTCAGTATTCAAATTGCAAAACACTTTTGGAGTGCTGCTGAAACAAAATACATAATCTTTTTTTTTAATCTTTTAGATGTGCATATTTTATATTTTCATATGTTCATATTTTCAGGTAAAGTGGTACATTGTACATTAAACTCACGTCACGTCTTCTACTGTGAGTTTATGGCCGGTTGCAAAGCCGAAATCTGATTACTGCCTGACTTATGTAGACCCAGAGTTTCCCCATTATTATTATTATGAATACTCAAGTGCATGTATACCCTTACTCTGATTCCTTTCATATTTCTCTGTCTGTGAATGCGTGAAAAACAGATGGTGGTACCAGAAATAAGTAAGCAGTGTTTCTGTGAGATGGCAGCAGAACACTTTTAGAGCACCACTGAAACCAACTACATGCTTGACGAAATGAATATTTAAATATTCTTCATCTTCTAGATCATGTATATTTATGTTTACATTTACATTTACAGCATTTAGCAGACGCTCTTATTCAGAGCGACTTACAAGAAGTGCTTTGTCAATCTAGAGAAAGTATCTTTGCTAGTTACCAATAGCTCAGAGAAAAAGATATATTTTGTAAAGTGGTGCAATGTTTATTTTAAAAAAAGCCGCAGCAGTTTGAGCTTACATGTTTTAGTCACGTCTTTTTTGGCAGTTTTTTGGCAGGTTGCACAGCAGAAATCTGATTACTGTCTGACTCAGGTAAACCCAGAGTTTTCACATTACCTGATTACTCAAGAGCATGTAAACACATTCATTGGATTACTGTCAAAATCAGACTTTTTGCAGTTATCGGATTATTAAGCGCATGCAAATGTACTCACTGTGCTGTTGGTTGTTACTATTAGTGATATGAACGTGGTGAAGCTACATAACTGCTGTAAACAATGTGGATTCAGCAGCCAGCTATGCCCCCTAGGGAGTTCCATTAATGCTTTCATTTACCTTTCCTCAAAGGGCGCACATCATAAAAAGCAAATTACTGTCACTTTCCTGAATTAAAGGAGTTTGATGTAGAACATAAACATCAAAGTTTCAAACCAGTCACTCCCCAGTCCATACAGTCCATATATCGGAACTACAAAAACTGCCTGTTTTTAATTAATTATTTTTGAAACATCAAGAGAATGTGGCACAGGAACAAAAACAGCCTGTTTAATCACAGGGGATTAAGAAATGTTGCAAAATGGTCATGTAAAAATTATTTATGACTGTTTCTGGTACATAAAATCACACAAATGTTATATGTGGACATCAGGGGGGGAAATAAAGTACAAGAAAATTATAGGACTTGGGCCTTTTAAGTTCCAGGTATTAACGTGTATTAAATCATTATTCTGGTTATCATGCTGGCACTTCAAGGTAGTCTAACTGGTACAAACGTTTCGGTGCTGGGTAGTTATGACTTACAAATGTATGTACCATGTCCTTTATCAGCTTAATATCATGAACCTCTTCACATTACACTGTAATTTAGTTACACTGTCTTGGTGCTTTTCAACATTTTACCCAAACACTTACACAGTTTGCTTGATTTTAGTGTAATTTACTTAAACTGTCTCAGAATCTACCATCATGCTACCTAAAAATGAACTAGTACTTCAAACCCCCTCTCAGACTGATTAAATGATTAACTTCTAACAGCCAGTACACGCCTGTAGTACTAAACATTTCCTAGACACTGAGAAATAAGCCTTAGGATGTTCTAAGCCTGGGGTTTATAATAAAAACAACAATGACTAAGCCCGGCATAGACAAATATAGAATCAGAATAAAAAATATTGTTCATTCTTAGTAAATGTTTTTAATTAAAATAAAGCTTTAGAGTAGTTTCAATCTTATAGCACATCAATATACTGAAAATCAATCCTCGATACAGCACTCCAGTACTTCATGCCCATCACACGGTGCTCCACATCACATCTGAGGAAATATGTTCATTTGTTTTGTCCGAAAGAGAACGAAAAAAATAAACATGCACCATGAAAAAGGGTAACAGGAAAAACAAAGGTTAGCCTGCTAAGACAGAATCTAAAAATAGCCCTCAGCTTGACCCCTTTATTACAACAAACCAGAGTAATAAAAAAGGCCTATAATATAAAAACATACCTGAGATACTAAACAGGAGCAAACAGTCACCAAATCCCCCTGCTTAAAAAAACAATTAGTATATTACTCCATAATAAACTGCGAATAATATAAAAGTATTTCCAAGAGAAAGCACTAGACCAACATTGTAATTCGTCTAACCTCGCTCCTTCATACTGACATTTTCATTATACATGTAATATGGTAACATTTGCAGAGTAGGTTTTTACAGTCAATGCAACGCTTGTAGTCATCAAAGCAAGCAGTGTTCAAGCACAGGCAGGCAGGCAGGAACAAAATAAAGCACAGATTAAAAACCCAGCAGGGAAAACACACAAAGTCATGCACAAGGAAATACAGCACTTTGCAAAGAGTGAAGACAATCAAGATAGTATATCACTGCTGTTGGACTTGGAAATTGACTTGGAAGAGAGTCTGGTTCCATTGATTTACGTTCAAAGTAAAGTGTTTTTTTTTCCTTCTCCTGTACAGTTGCCATTTTAGAGATATAAGAATTTGGTCCAACAACAGTCATAAAAAAGTACAAAAAAAAATATATCTCGTTTTTGTTTTTTAATTTTTCACCATCATTTGAGCACAGCAGCTGCCTTTTACATTGTGTGAAAACTTTACAATGAATAGACCAATAGAGAAGCTCCACAACTGCTTAGGATAAAAACATCTTTAGATGAACTTACATTCAAAGTAAGAACGTTCTTACCCTGTCCTGTAAAGTTACTATTTTGAAGGTACCTGTTCATTTTTCTGCACAGCAATGATATATATGAATCCAGAAGTCCAGATGCTAGCTGCAGGTGTGGGAGATCATGGTGGAACTGGTCAGTCCTGGACTGGAGAGTCCATGTGTCAACCCTGAGGATAGACACCATGACAACATACAGATCTACCAGGCTGTGGCAGCGATAAAACTACTAACAGTGTCTAACACTTTGCATCAGGCTTGACAATTTGACATCCCAACCTCAACACTGCAACCTTAGCACTTACATATAATCTTCCCCAACAAGAGGAATTTCTCACCAACTGGGAGACAATCATCCCTGGCGCTTATGTAAAAATCATCTCAATAAAACAATGAGGTCATGCATACAATAACCATCAATATAAACAAAACTATGATCTCTCCCCAACAGTACATTTGCAAATGTAGAGATGTTCATCTATCAAATGTTTTGTATTTTATTGAGGGGTGACACATAGTCCCTTTCAATATTGGGCCATGGCCACTCTGCCCCCCATTACACCTATTTTCTATACCCCTTTCTTGGCACCCCTTAAAAGAACTTAAAACCTTGAAAATTTTCAAAATCGAAACATTTCTTTATGATTACTTGCAGAAAGCTACCTTTTACTTTCAGCTTGTCTGTTTCCTGAGCAACAAGAGCAATTTTTGACACAATGCTCAATTCTTATGTCTCCCGGAGACGCCATTGTGGTAGAAAAGCACATGTGTGCACAGTGAAAGTCATAATAGCGTTATAATGGCTTTTGCAATAATGGCCATCAGGGGAAAAGAAAAACAAAAGAAAAGAAACAAAACTTCTTTGAATGGCTTTCACCTGTTCACTCAAAAGGCTTTGGAGTTGCTCAGCATTGTGCTCCACAACCTCATTTTTATTACTGCAGTATTTGGCCCTGCAGCTATAATGTGCAAACATTCGCCAACAGATTAACAGTTTATACAGGGCCGTGTTACAATGGCACGTATTTCGGAAAGGTGCAGTGCCGACAGGGCCTTATAAGTGGAGCGGATGTAGATTTATGGAGATATGATCACTATTACTTATGCAAAGACAACACTGTGCCAGGGTATGCTAATGAGAACAAAGCTGGAATATGCAGACTCATGAAAACAGTCTCTCATTAGTACTCAGGCACACATTCTGACCTGAATAATGTATTGTATGTTTCTCTTTGACCCACAGCACTAAATATTTCACTGTTCTACAATATTCACTTTGCAAATATCTGAATGGCATCAAGTTAAGTGTTTCTTCACTAAACAAGCCAACCAAATGCTTCAGAACCTCAGTGGGAAACACTAAAGGCCTTCTATTTAAAAGTCTTATATTTAAGCACGATATTTTTCTTTTTTCTTATTATTTTTCTGCCAGATTTTTGTCTGATAACTTGTTCAACAGTTTCAAGATATTGACACCTTTCAAACACTACAATGTTCGGCCTGATCGGGAATGGTGGGCTTGTACACAGCTTTTTGATCTGTATGATTTTCTTACAATCTTCATTAAATTATGATTTTTTCCCCCATAGGAATGAACAGCATGTACTCACTCAGGGCAGGTCTGCAAGCTCTAATTTACAGCCATACTGACCTGCACTCTTCTGTGTCATTTGTCATCATTATTTCCTCCCACTGACTTACATTAATTTTTAACAATACCTAGCAACCATTTGGCAACCCGGCAAAAACCTCAGCAACACCTTATCAGTGACATAGCATGAAGCTTAAGCTGCGCAATTACTCTGCATTTTCTTCAGGAAATGTTCTGGTTCTTGTTGTATTAAAACTGTGCAGTTAATGAACTAAAACTCTTATTTGTTGACAGCTTTTGTTTCTTCTCCAGTCAGGATTATTTTCTCTGTAGCATCTAGATAGGTACAGCTATACTTAAGACTTCAGGAGCTGGACAGAAGGCCTTAAATGTCAGATTAACTACTAGCATAATTGGGAATTGATGACAGAACCAACCAATCATGTTTTGATTTACAGTTGATGGAACCAATTTTGTAAGAAAATACCAATCCAAGGTTTTTGGAGTTCTAGATATATCACTGACATATATTCTAGCCAGGTTTCAGTCAGCTATTATAAATGTGTCTCTGTAAAACTGCTAGAAAAGAGAAACGAGTCACTGTAAAACTGCTAGAAGACATTTGGAAAGTCTTTGGCAAATGTCTGCATTTAATCTTCAATGGCCTAAAAATGCTGATGCATTCCCTTATAACTAAAGTTATACCACAAACTCAACAGGGGCACTAGGAGACATTAGCATTGCTATAGAAGTGGGTTTATTTCTGTTTTTTTTTTTAATAGAGAATAAACAATTTTTTACGTACAAACAGACAGAATAAAACTAATTCCCTCTCCCTTTCTTTTTTCCAAGTATACGACCGCCCACATGTCTAGCTGGACACTGAAGGATGACTGACTGTCGAGCCCTCCTGCTACCCACTTCAGACCGGCTGCCCACGCCCCAGCTACCGCCACCTACCTTGGACGAGCTGCCCACCCTACACCGATGTTTCCTGTACTGTTTTTTCCTAGACTCCTATTACTACTAATAAAAGTACTGCTATTAATATTAGTAGTATAATCATTTGTAGGTCGTTTGACCAGAGGACGATGGGTCCCCCCTGGTGAGCCTTGGTTCCTCCCAAGGTTTCTTCCTCAGCTCTGAGGGAGTTTTTCCTCGCCACTGTCGCCCCTGGCTTGCTCACCTGGGGGTTTTTACATTCTTGTTAAAACTCTGTCTTTTCTGGAATTCTGTGAAGCTGCTTTGTGACAACATCTGTTGTAAAAAGCGGCATTCACATAAATTTGATTTGAGTTGATGTGTGAAAGGATTTGTTACTAAAAAACTAAAGCAGTAAAACACAGTTTTATACACTATTATGTGCAATACAGATACATAATGTGGCTGTTCTGCTGTTTAATATACTCTTTTCCATTAATAACATGATGTCTCAATGTTATCACATTTAATTTGACATCTAAAGCCTATAACCTACCATAAGCACCATTTCTACTCAAGCAAGCACCTCAATAGAATTGCACACTACATTAGTTTGTCCTCTTTTTCTGCAGTGACAGCCTCCACTTCTCAGAAGGCTTTACATTAGAAATTGGAACATTGTTGTGAGGATTTGATTGCATGAAGCCACAAGAACATTAGTGAGGTCAGGTACTGATGTTTGGTGATTAGTTCTGGATCATGCCAACTCATACCAAAGGTACTGGATGGAGCTCAATCACTCCACACAAACCCAATCCTACTGCTTCACAGCGCAATGCTAGGGGGCTTTACACCCCTCTAGCCAACATTTGGCATTAGGTACTGTCACTTTAGGCTCGTGTATGGCTGCTTTAGAGCATGCAATTCCATTGGCATGTGAATAAATTGACTGATAACTGATTAATCAGCTTAAATGTGGCCCAAATGTGAACAACTAAAATGCAATGATGACAGGTTTGGAAATGTGGTGGCCATCTGAGTTACTGTTCAACAAGAGCTAAAACAATTTTAAAAATAACTAATCGATTTTTTTTAAGGTGGTGCTTTGTTTAAGCCCAGAAATTTAAATTATAATAAGTAATAACCAATATCTAACAATAAGTGATTTAATAATAAATATGTATATCAATGTTATAGCTCTTCACGCTGCAGCATTACTTAACCAGTTAAACATTCATGAGCTCCAGCTTTAGAGATGTTTTGTAAGAGTAACATTAGCTCGTTGTGACAAATCACTTACAGTATAAACATGCATGTGCTCAGGGAGGAGTTTCGTTTGTCAAATGTCGAAATGCAGGGAAAACTACTATTTACTACAAGGTTGAATTTGGCTTCTTATTCTTGTTATTCAAATTTTCCATTCCACTTTAAATCTTGCAGTAGTTAAATTAGTACCTGTACTGCTACACCATTTAAGGTAGAATGGAAGCTAACTTCAGTCTTGTCCCTTTACTGACCCTTCTGCTGCATCAGTACAGACATCAGCATGTTTTCTTTTTTTCCAGCAGTTGAAGGTAATGTTGTGTTTCCATGGAAAGCTAAGTCAGACTTTCATATGTTCCATGTGACTACTTTATCCTTCATTTCAAGAAAACTTCCTTTGTCTTTTTAACTATCAGCCTTGACTGTTCTTTTTATTTTGCTGTCTGCTCACAAAAGTATGACACTGCAAGTGTGTCGCTGCCTTCTTCAGAAGCCGTTGGGTGTCACTTTTTTGTAGGTAAACTTTTTTTTATTGTCAACATCACTGAAAATGTCAAATAATTGTTTTAGCCCTAGTTATTGATCGCTAGGTTAACTTCTTAGTTGAAATAATTCTAATACAATTTAACAAGTTCCAGTCCAATCATGTAAATGTAATATGATTCTGTTGTAAGGTTCTTTGTTATGTTCTGCTTGAACAGTGGTTGTTGGTATAGTTAAACAGGTTATGGTGCAGCTGGTGTTTTAAGATATTGATGCATTCCCCTTATACCCTTGAGAACTTGCTCCTCTAAGGTCTGACCCTGATGATCATCGTCACAGTATGGTCTTTGCACAAATGCATTACACAAATTTAGACACTTTGCATGTACTAATGACTTTGGTTGCGTAGGTTGCGTTGGTCACTAATGTTCAGCTCGCATCCTGCATGTGTCCTAACATGACTCAACTAGTCTAGAATTCAGGCTTTCAAGCTTCGCAGCCTGTCATGTAGAACCTCACTAACACCAGAAACAGCCTGAGAGTCCATCATTTTTAGAGCAGGCTGAGATGGAGAGGAGAGATTCCTGCTCCTCTTGGAATACAGGAGGCTGAGCGTGGGCAGTGAGAGACTAAAGAACGTGAGAGAATGGAGGCTTTGATCATAAAAGCAGTGTTTTATACTTTCTCGCTAAACCCACTGCTGAAACATGACAAGTAGGGGGGAAGGAACAGCATGTAGCAAGGGACCCACAATAGAGAACTCAAACTCAGTGTTGGCTTTCTGGAGAGGGGTTAATCCTAGTGTTTGACTGAAAGTCTTTTCAACAGTTATTCACCACTGACAGTGCGATTTTGTTCAAAGTGTAAAGCAACAGTTTTGTACAATTCAAATCCACACAGTTTTTCTGTTACCTCAAATGAAGTTGATCAGTCAAGACATGTCTGTTGTCTGAAGTTTGCTTCTTTAGCTCTGCTATGGAGCTAGATGGTTAATGTAACTGACAAGTCATGGATGCTGACTGTTATCAACACTGTTATCTAGAACAGTGGACACAAGTATGAATGAAATTGAACTCTGTCATTACTTTTACTGCTGGTCTAGACATGCAATTTAATTTCATGCACTCTTGGAAAAAATGGTTCAATATAGTACCAAAAAGGGGTTCTTTGGCTTGCAACAACCCTTGTTAGTGCTATATTCTCCATTAATCCGAAGAGTGCTTTCAATATGTAAATAACCCTTAAATCATGCAAGTGTGTTCATGATATTATACAGAACCACATACTGAAGTCTAATTATAAATAACAACATGCTATAGTTTGAGGCAAGTCATGATTTATGCCTGCAGTTAGCATGATGCTAATTGCTGGCTATAAGCTTCTATTACTTGTTAGCTTCACTGGCCTTGTAGCTCCAGTGGAAAACTAAACTTGATAGCAGTGTATTGCAGTGGTCTCAATGATTCATTGACTCTTATCAGATCCCTCTCTGATGTATCCAAGCTGCTTACTCTTCGTTTACAGCAATGGCCTACCTACAGGGAGCCTGCAGGGCCCAGGCCTTCTCATTAGGAACCCCCCCACTCAGGTAACTGCTCAAAAATGAGCCATTTAGAATGGTACAAAATGTTTCCTGCTCTTACAGTTCAGGATGAACCCAAACATTAGAGCGCTAGCATCGTTGTGCCTTTTTGCAACTGAAACGAACAAATGTGACCTTTGAAGTTCTTCCTTCAGTGCCTCCCATTTCCACAGCTGTACACAGCCATCAGTCAGGTACCGTTCCATTCTGCAACAAGGCACAGAGTGTTTTTTTGACAGTGGCAGCATGTAAACACAGACCTTGTTTGATTGTGGGAATTTATCTGAGCTGTTACTGTTAGCATACTTTGCTACTTACCTATTTAGCAAATTAGGTACATAGTAAAATTGTTATGATGGTAGAGAAAATTAAATCTTTTTTTTTTGGGGGGGGGGGGGGGGGGTGGATTAGAGAATCTAAGACATCTTCTAGATATTTCCACACAGAGCTCTAAAGGGAAGACTCTGGTCAATTAGGCTTTACCTGCTGTTGTATGTTGTCAGTTGTTATAGTAATTTGGCAATTTAAAAAATCAATTTCAAAGTCTATGGAACGGCAATGGAAGCTATAATGTTATGGGCTAGTTGTTATGCTCACTGACACATAATGCTTCCCAGATGGTGCCCTGAACCAGTAACCAGACCCCCTACCCACCTCTTCTAAACTGTAATGTTAAACTTTAAGATTTATGCTCACTTCAGTTGAGAGGCCTGGACATAAAGCATGCAGTGAAACGTTTATCTTTAAACCATTTCCTGAAAAAATAAATTTGGACTTCAGTGCCTCAACAGTTATTGAGGGTACTGCATATTTCTTTCATCGCTCTGGGGGCTTTTGTGATTCACGCCAGTGAAAAATGACTTTTGGCACTTGTGTTTTGGTCTCTTCTGCAGTTGCCTGTATTTTTTCCTGTTAAAGAGTTATGGAGAATTTCAAATCAAACTCTACTTTCATGAAGGCAACAATCTAATCAGACAGAGCTGAAGGTGGCCCACAGCTCATAAAGTGAAAATAATTTACTGTAAGTGCTTTAATCCAATTCTACAATACATAGGTTTAACCAGCTATTTAAAGTGAAACAATGTGAGCAACATTCAAGCATAATTATACAGAATCATGCCCAAAAGTAGGCAGACACCTCTTCTATATAATGAGTTCAGCTACTTTAAGCTGCACCCATTGCTGATATTCAATTTCACACGCATAGTTAGAATAATCTCCATGAAAAAAAAAACACTGACCAATAGAAGGGGATGCTTTGGAGCAGCTGTACAGGAGCATAGGGTCACAAAGCCCAATGCCTCACATCACCTAGGGAGGTATAAAGCCCCCTTGCATTGGGTTGTGGAGCAGTGGAACTGCATTCTCTGGGGGACAGAGCTTCATATGGTACTTATAGTATGAGGTAGAGCGATCCAGAAGTGATCATCCAACATCAGTACCTGAGTTCGCTAATACTCTTGAGGCTGCAATCAGCTTCTCACAGCAATGTTCCAATATCTAGTATAAAGCCCTTTCAGAAAAGGAGAGGCTGTTATTGCAGCAAACTCCCTATTAATACCTTATTGATTTCAGGAGGAACACTGGCAGGTGTCTGCAAACGTTTGGACACATAGTGTACTTTTTCAAATTTCATCATTTGTATTGTTGGACTAAAGTTAGTTTATTTGACAGTGAGTTGATTTGCTGATGTCCAGAATGCAGCTATGACTGAATGCGAAAGATAAAAGTACTGGATTTCAGAAACACAACCAGAAAAAAATTCGAAGGTTCGACTATAGAACTTTATACATCCCTGCTATATGAAACATTAATTCAGTCAGAGCTCATGAGCTGTGCGGCGCTCTGTGCTCTGTCTCAGTCTTGGCAGACGAGTCTAACATGCAGGTCACACTGGGAGAACAGATCGATGATGACAAGCTCCATGAAGACAGCTCCATTCCTACACACTGGGCAAGCGCCGCTAAAGATTAACTTTGAAATCTTAAAATGTGATAAAACTATAATGTTACTCCTGTGAAGACCAGCAGGCTCGCTCTGGATCTGACGTTCACCTGTTCTGACAGGTGCTGAATGAAACATTCTCTAATTCATGCTTTAAAAAGTACGCATAGTGCAGCAGCTGACATATTAGATATTTTCCCCTTTTTCTATTATATGATTATCTCACAAATAATATATGCGATGTACTGTAGAAAGAAATAAAGTCTTTACTGCAGAACTGCTCACATTACACAATTCAGTGGGTGCTAAAGTAACACTTAAAAACTTTAATGGGACTATATTTGACACTTATTTCTTATTTTCTGATGTGTATGTGAGCGCTCACATTAGTGATTTGCAACATACTGTGTAAATATGACTATTGTAGCATTGGCGTGAATCACATGCATCAGGATTCAGTCCTCGTGGGCCAAAACACCGCAGGAAAATGCACATTTATTGAATAAGCACTTCAACAGGCAGAAAGGAATGTCCAGCTCTGTCCACCCCAACATGAAACATAGGGTGGGTGTAATGTGGGAGGACAGCATATGAGGAGGTTAGACACTTATTAACCACTAGCTAACTGCAAAGCCCACCCTTCTCGGACACTATTTATATCAAGCGACAACAGCGACAACAACAACAACTACTACAACAGTCCCTTTTTAAACCGGGAGCATGGCGCAACCCCAAGAGCCATGCTTAGGGGGTGTTTTCATGGCCAAAGCCCCTAAGCTCCTCAGGGCATGGTGGCCCATGAACAACATACTATTATTGCCCTTGTTCACATGTACTTGTGGGGTTTCATTAAAGTTTGCTAAAAGATTTCATGTACAGGATGATGAGTCCTCCTCTGCACTGATTGGCTCCAGTGTTAACTTTAGCACTATAGTGTATCTGAAGGGGCAACTTCCATCACTAAAACCTCCTCCTTATTAAATGTGAAGGACTTTCCTGTTTTGATTAAGGTGAACATAGTTTTCAGAATCTGTTTTTAGTTTTGCCAACATTCATATTTTATCACATGTCTGCACTGAACATCTTGTAAAGCCTTTATTTTTGAGTGATGTTGACCGCCTCAAAGTGGCAGAGCCCTTGATGTGCCTGGTTGAACCCAGTGTGAGATCTACGTATGTATAGTTATACTATCAAGTGGCCTGACCTGACAATACATAGCAACAGTAACTAATAGAAGTGAGACTTGTCAGAATTTTGCCAAAATATATTACATTTTTATACGACCATTTTCAGCTTTACCTTAAGTAATATTTTTTCCTCGTTTATTGAATAAGTTGAATAAGTTACTATTGCTCTAACTCTGATATATACAAATAGCCTCTGTTTTGATTGGCTGCTCTGTATTGTGTCTCAGTCAAAGCAGTCAAGGCTGAAACACCCCTTATAACTTCAATAGACTACATAAGAAAGATCAAGAATGGCTTTATAATTTTGTTTAGAGATCAGGATCAGAATCAGAATCCTTTATTGATCCCAGAAGGAAATTGCAGTTATTACACTTGCAACCATTTATGTAAAAGAGTAAACACTTTAATAATTTAAAACAAAGATATAGAGAAATTTGCAATATGTACACAAGATTTAAGTTCTTATGAAAACAGTAACGTGGCGGTGACTGTGATAATAAATATGAAACATCTAGTATAAGGCAGTTCAAATTATTGTACATAATTATTATTATTACACATATGAACAGCACTGTTAGGTATTGAGTTTTGCACAGATGAACCACACTTTGTGAATCACACACTGAGGGAGGAGTTATAGAGTTTGATGGCCACAGGTAAGAATGACTTCCTGTGGCTCTCTGTGGTCATTTCGGTAGAATGAGTCTTGCACTGAATGAGCTCCTGTGTCTCATCACCATGTCGTAGAGTGGGTGGAAGCCATTGTCCATAATGGCCTGCAGCTTAGATAGCGTCCTCCTCTCTGACACTGCCGTCAGCGAGTCCAGCTCCACACCCACATCACTGGCCTTGCGGATCAGCTTGTTGAGTCTGTTGGCATCTGCCACCCTCAGCCTGCTTCCCAGCATGCAACAGCATAGAGGATAGCACTTGCTACCACAGACTCATAGAAGATCCTGAGCATAGTCTGGCAGATGTTGAAGGACCTCAGGCGCCTCAGAAAATAGAGATGACTTTGGCCCTTCCTGTAGAGGGCGTCAGTGTTCTTAGCCCAGTCCAGATGACAGGAAGCTTTAATCACTGCGGTGTGACTGTAGCTTTTAGAAGGAAAAAACTACACAAACTGCTCTTCAAGGTCGAATTTCACGTTTGGTTCTGTGACAGTTAATTAATGACATGGCTCGAGCAGCTGCACAGCTCATATCAGCACTGAAGCAGCTCTGACTCTCACACTGGCACATCACTGAACCCACCTGGGCTCTGTTGAGGCTGGCTGATATGGTGTAAGAGCTAAAATATATTGCCAGTATCAAAATCTGCAGTGCTTGTTTTTTTGGAAAAACTACGTCTCCTTAGTTCAGAAAGTATTACTCCTTATTGCTCATAAATCTGTCCATTTGTGCTAGAGGACGCTAGATTACTCACATATGTGACTCATCTACAGCAGTTTGAGCTTTGCCCTCTGCTTTTGTTCTTGCCTTAAACGATCGAATTTGACTGGACATTTTGGTCTGCACCCCCTCACAAAGACATAAAGTTGTGTAATAAAGTTTGTGCACCTCTGGTCAAATGACACATTCTGTAGGTTTTCTGAAAGTGAAGATAACACATCCTCTACAGAGACACACTTCTGCACATTTTATAGCACAATGACTGTTTCTTTGCTGATTTTTTGTTTAATACAGGAAATCAAAATGTGTCTAGTGCAAATTTTATGGCATATGTACATTTTTTCCAATGTTATTGCAGTTTTTTTTCCCACTAGAAAATCATCCATTTGTACTTTGACCATGGATGTTCAAACTTTTGCAAACAACTGCAAAATCACACTTTAGTCAGGCCAAATAGTATATGGATTTTTTTTGCCTTGTTTTGTTTGAGTTATGTTAATAACTCAAGTATATATGTTTATAGTTTATTAAATGTAAATAGTTCAAAATGCATGCTATAACTTACAGTGTAAGACTTTTGTCACATTGAAAAATGAATCTTCAGTGATGAATTAAAAAATCCAGAATATACAGACTTTTGGTATGATATGCACTACCATTCAAAAGCTTGAAATTATTTTGATATTCACTTTAATATTAATAACACTACAGCTATATTTTTCTAATAGTATGTTGTGCTTTAAATCTCATGGAAAGATTTTGTGTGACACATTTTTCAATAAAACATGCAAGATCATCATGCCCATTGTCAAGAGTGGTATAAAACCCTCCAGCACTGGGCTGTAGACCAGTTTAACTGCATTCTCTGAAGTGATAGATTGATCCAGAGCTCATCATCCAAAATCAGTAATGCTCTTGTGGGTAAATGCAATCAGATTCTCACAGCATGGTTCCAACATCTAGTGTAAAGTCTTCCCAGTGGCTGTTACTGCAGCAAACAAAGCCAAACTCCCCATTAATACTCTGATTTCAGAAGAAGCGTTGGATGAGCAGGTGTCTACAAACCTATGGACACATAGAGTAAGACTACTTGATCCAATGAATCTTTAGGAAATACCCCAGTAAGATACACCAACAGGCCTGATGATACATCACTACTCAAAATTTTATTTCTGCCTTTTTAAACTTTTTAGATTCTCTTTTTTTTCCTGAGAAAGATGAGGGCTGTTTTGCACCGAGTAAAAAAAAGGCAAAAGTAGAGAGGAAAAAAGAATCTGCTTGCAAAAGCAACACGAGACATCATACTACTACACAGACAACAAAGTTTGTCAATAATAATGATAAAAAACACAAAATGTCAAATTTTAGTTATTTATAACTGGAATACTTTAGAAAGCCTAACCTTCTTTTAAGCTGCATGTGAGGATGCTGGCATTTTTGCTAAATGAAACCACCCCTGTTCATTTGACGGGTGACAGGTGAGTAGTCAAAACTAAATTAGAAGGCATGATGTGTCTTGACAGTTGGGATACTGACAATGAAAGCAAATGTATTAACTCTGATATTAAGAAGGGATGGATGTTTTCATTTTAGCGGCAACATTTCTGTCTGTCAAGATCCACATTTCAGTAGCATTTTTTTCATTAAAACACAGTGTGCTGAATCTGTATGGCGGACAGTGAAACAATACTTTGCTGTATTTAATAGCTTTTGTGCAGTTTATATAGTCATTGCTGTCACTCAAAAACCTTGTAGCTCCATTTTTGTCATTTTCTTTTTTTTTTATTATTATTATTATTTCTAATTTTTCTATGACAGGTTAAGAGTGTTTTTTCCTCTCCTGTATATTTGCCTTTCTGGAGATGTTAGGTTTTAGCAGTCAGTTTAAAGGCCTGGCCACTTCCTGTTTCTCCAATTATATTAAAAAATGCCAGAGGGAGCCCTGTGTCTGTGTAGGTGTAAGTCATTATGTAGGTCTCATGTAGCCCTATACATAAGGCCTATAGTAAAGCGTTCCAGGCATAATGAGTTTTAGTGTCATATGAGCATGATAAAGCCTAACCCATCAGCAGATCTCATGCCACAAAAAAAACCTACATAGATAAGATCCTTGGAGGCTGTCTGAATATAAAATGACAAGCAATTCCAATTGCACAATACATCACAGCCTCCAGTCAGATTTCATTTCTAGTACATTCTGAGTTGTGAGCATGTGTTGTTGTGCCTCTGAGTCTACACCAAGTGCTTTGTGTACAGTACAGTCTTGAGGGGTATGCAGTACTGTGCAAAAGTCAGTTTAGTTTCCAGTCAAATTTCCAGCCATTATGTACAAAATATTCATTTTTCAGGAGATTTTCTGATAAGCTTAGATATAAAATAGTGAAATAAGGGGGAAAATGGGAGTTTTCAGAACTGGTGTAAAAAAATTACTAACAGATATAGAGAAAAACGTGTTAGACCCTGTGGACCACCAAAACTGTCTCCACCAGATAAACAGCACCTAAAGTTTTCTATGAGAGGAGAAAATCAAGCTCCACTCTAACTCTTGGTCTGTATGTGTAGCTGTCGAGAAGTCCTTAATGAGACAAGGAAATAGGCAAAAGGGAAGAATTTTCAGATCAAACAGAGAAGCTGCTGGTGTTCTCAGAACAATGGGAATGGGAAAATATTCCTGCAGAGAAAAACTGAAAGCAAGTCTCCAGAAAAAATGGAAACTACAATGTAAAGGATGGACACAATAAATACATATCATTTTATATTATACTATCTAGTTTCTACAGGTTTCTGTGTCATTCCGGAAAGGACTGTTTATTAAAGGACAGTCTAGACCTTTGCGTGCACACACACACACACACACACACACACACACACACACACACACACACAAATATATACATACATACATACACACACAAATCTTACATGGAAGAGACCTTTTGCAACCAGAAACTGTGTTTTTAAGTCTGATGGAGGACTTTAGCAGAATAACATTACTATAACAAAATGATATCTAGAGTTCTAATGTGAACATCTCAGGTGCTTTCACAACACAACTTCAGAGGAAGGCAATTGTTAAGAGGTAAATGCACTTCACTGCATGTAACACTGTAATTATCTCATATATTTCTATATGTGAGAAACAATATGAAATAATATGATGCAGAATTCTACTGAAACATGCAGAATGTGAGAAAACAGAAAAGCCACGCTGCTTTATGTCACTCCATTCTCTTCAGCTGTTGCCATTGAACTAAAAGCTGTGGCCTGTCTATGACGACATCCTGATTGACCTGAGAGGTGTAAAATGCCTTTATGTCTGGGGTTTATGAAGTGAAGAAGCTTTTGGAAGCGTTTTCCGTCACAGTCTTACATCGATCTGCTACAGATTAACCTTATCATCACTTGCAATCTCTCTCTGGCCTGCAAGTGCATCTGGGTTGGTTTCACAGATGCACCAACTCATCACCTGCATCTTTACACTCTCCACATCTCGTCCACTGGAATTCATTTGTGAGTTTGTGTGTGTGCAGTCATGCCTGTCACTATGATTGCGAGTGGTGATGGTGAAGGCTGTACTTCCTGTGATGGACGTCCTTGAATCTGTGGTGTAATTTCCTAATTAGTCCTACAGAGTTTAACCCTTAGGAGTTATTATTGTTGGTGGGCTACACTATTTAAATGTGACCACCAGTGGTGAAGTGTGACTTTAAGAGCTCTGCCTTTAGATCGGGACATGAATGGCAAAACTCAGGATAAAATCCCTATGGGACTTTAGTAGTATGGTAGTGCTAAGCTAATGGCGATTGACATGAACATTTTGTCTGTTCTAGATTAAATGCAGACATTTCACATTCAGTGACACATGGAGAATTTCCTGAAGGCCTACAGTGATATTTTTTTGGAAATAAAATTTGACTGGTTGACTCCACTGTCAGTTTGCATTCTACCAAAATGCACCACAGAGCGCCACAGGAGGTCATTCTTACCTGTGGCCATCAAACTCTATAACTCCTCCCTCAGTGTGTGATTCACAAAGTGTGGTTCATCTGTGCAAAACTCAATACCTAACAGTGCTGTTCATATGTGCAATAATAATTGTGTGCAATAACTGAGAGGTACAATAATTTAGAACTGCCTTATACTAGATGTTTAATATTTATTATCACAGTCACCACCACTTTACTCTATTCATAAGAACTTAAATCTTGTGTACACATTGCAAATTTCTCTGTATCTTTGTTTTAAATTATTAAAGTGTTTATTCTTTTACATAAATGGTTGCAACTGTAACAACTGCAATTTCCCTCTGGGATCAATAAAGGATTCTGATTCTGATTCTAATCATGTTAGCAGTTAATCTGATGTCCTAATCAATGGGTGAGCTTGCTTGCCTGTATCTATGTAGATACCACAGAGAAAATAATCCTGACTGTCCATTGGGCATTTAAGCCTTTTGCTTCCAACCAAAACAATGAAATAAGAGAGTTACTACAATACCTGCAGAGTTTAAAAATCACAGACATTTTTATTTCACAGAAATGATGAGGCCTTCTCTGGAGACCTGGAAGGCCCTGAAGTTTCCCCCTCATAATAAAACAATCAAAGAATTGCCTTCTTAGGTACATAACAAATCACACTGACAATTATATTATAATACCAATACCAATTATATTATATCATATATTAATATATAATATAATTATATATTATATATGATATTAAGTGTGCATATCTGCTCTTTTGTATTTGACATCAACAAACAACCAAAACTTTCTACTTACAAACACATGGAGTATGGACTGAAAGCTTAGAAACTTTTCTTTCAACTTCATTGAGCTACAAGTAAGAACTTGGAAAAAACTTGGAATTACAGCATGTTTTGTTGCCGCCTATTGTCGTAAGTGTCTTCAAATCATTATTACAGTATTGAGAATGGATTACTCAAATGACAGAATTGACTCATGAGTTGAGGATGACAAGCTAAAGGTAAAATTTAGCAAGGATGTTAGCTATCTAGATTTTTGTTTTACCTTAGTTTGTCCTCTTTTCTCTGGCTAATGGGCAAAAAGCCACTCTCTGGAATCCATTTAGTCCTAAATAAAGATATAATAGTTGTTTTCTTTAAGATTTTCATTGACGATAAAGGTAAAAATGACAGTAAATACTTGGTTGTATTTATTAGCCTATAGATAAGAGGCTAAGCTACTCGGTTTAACCCTGCAGGGATCCCAAAGGTGGCATGTCTCTTCATAATGCATGCTGGGTATTGTAGTGTGAGAACATCAATGAAAGAAAACATGAAACCAATATAAAACTGAATTCTGTCAAGCTGAGGGATATGAAGCTGAGCTATAGAACACTGCATATCACGACAACATATTACCTGTTAATCTTAGGTCAGAATGCCTTTTCCAGCATAAAAGAGTAAAACCCAGTGAAGCCTGGGTGCAGTCTGGGATCAGATCACTGCTCTGTGCTACAAGTTAATGTCACTGAACCACAAAGAATTACATCACTGATCACTACTAACAGCACACTACAGGATGATTTATAGCAGAGTTCGGTGTCTCACAGAGGACAGCGACTGTAGAGTGAGTGAAAGCTTCACTTACTGCTGGAAAAGTGAGTCTCAGCATGTGGCAGCTAACAAAATAAATAACACTGAAAGCTAATGGGCTTACTGGAATGAAAGCACAGAGTAGCCATTACCCACAGCTCTCTGTCTAGACAAAATCAAAACAGACTAGAATGGACACAAGCAATGCTTTCCAGACTGGTCAGGTTCTAAACACACTTTGTATAAGGCAAAGCAAAGTTGCTGTCTCATTCTTGTTTAAGGGGTGGGTACAGTGTGTCCCACTAGAAAGGTTAAGAGAGAATTACACTCTGTCAGCTCCATTTGCAGTAGTGAAGACAGATGTTATTCCTACATACTGTTGGCGACAATAGAAAACTTCATAAATATTGTAATTACTTAATCTTTTTCTTTATGTTGTGAGGATGTTAAATGATGAACAGACCTGGCCTGACCAAGCCATTTCGAAAAACAAACCTTTTATGTTTATTTAAGTTATACAATATGGCCAAAATTATGACCATAACAACTATTTGAGCTTGCTGGATGTCCCATTTCAAAACATTGATATGGAGTTGCCCCATACACCTCTTATGGCTATAACAGCCTCCACTCCTCTGGGAAGGTCTTTACACAAGATTCTGGGGATTTATGCTCATTCAGTCAAAGAAGCATTTGTGAGGTCAGGCAATGATGTTGAATGAGAAGGTGTGGCTCACAACAGACCTTCCGATTCTTTCCAGATGTAACGGTTTGGGAGCGAGGAGGTGGACGCATATGCTGAGGTAAGCAACTTTTATTGTGGGCAAATCCAGGGTCATAGTCTAAACGGTCCAGGGTCATAGAACCAACATGGATTGATCGGGGGGCAGACATGACAGACAAACCAGAATCAAACATACAACCAGAACAGTAACCAGACAGGGGAAAAACACAGGCTTTAAATACGTTAGGGTAAATGAAGGACAGGTGGAAACACAGGTGGAGACAATCAGGGGTGGAGTCATGAAACAAAGGGGCTGGACTAAAAACCAAAACAAATACACATGGGCCAAACCAAAACAAACGCACATAGACTGGACTGGAAGGGGCCAATCGTGACACCAGAG